>NW_023276807.1:58998741-59248741 GCF_003668045.3 Cricetulus griseus | reverse complement strand
GATTATGATATATATAATATATAAATAAATATAATATAAACATATAAAATTATATATATATATATATATATATAGAGAGAGAGAGAGAGAGAGAGAGAGAGAGAGATACCAGGCATAGTGTGTGTGAGATAGACAGACAGACATGGACAGAGAAACAGAATGTAGGCACATTCATATCAGTCTGAGTGTGTGGAAGTCAGGGGAAAACTTCAAGTACTGACCCTCACCTTCCACCTTGTTTGAGACATGGTAATCTCTTGTTTACTCCTGCCTATGCCAGCTTTCTTGTGCATTCTGGGGACTTTAGTTCCAGTGTCAGGCCTGCTTGGAAGTGATTTGCCCACTGAGCATCTCCCCAGCCTAGGACTGAAAACGTCTGCCATTCCTCTTCCTCAGAGTTGGGACAGAAGTGTGTTTTAGGTAGGGAACAGAGTATGGGACCCTGTGGCACACTTCTGTGGAAGGTAGCTGGGGGTCAGGGAACACTTACAAGATAAAGGGGTGACAAGGCTGGTGTGTCCTCTGGGGGGGTGCTAGACATTGCTTCTGGTGCCCTTCTCCAGCCTTCATCATAATTCAGGAGAGTGGTTTAGGGTGCATACTGCAAGGGAACTCATTAAGATGTTGTCACTGGCCTAGGTTTTAAACTTTCCAACATTGGACATTAGACGCATGAGTTTTGAAGATGAGCTACAATATGCTATGGCATTAGAATCTGAAAGTGCACCATGCTGTCCTTTCTTCCCAGTCTCGAGTGTTTACATGTGGGACAAGAGATGGAATGAGCCTGGCGAGCATAGATCAGGCTTCTTGTGCAACTGGGCCATTCTGTGATAAGCAAGACCTTGATTTCTGGGAAAGAGAAACTTAGGAAAAGGGAAGAGGAAACAGCTGGAGATCCTGTTGAATGGTGAAGTATTAACCTAGCACGCACAGGCCCTGGATTCCATCCCAACACTCTCAGCAAGCACAACAAGGAGGAACTCATAACTGGACAGGGTGGCCCATGCCTGTAATCCCAGCACTTGAACGGTGGAGGCAAGAAGATCATGAATTGGAAAACAACTTGGACTGGAGAGCAAGTGCTCATCTGTTTTGGGCATTCTGTAAGACCTTGACTCCAAAACAAACAAACAAACAAACAAGACATAAAATTAAAAGATTTTTTAAAAAAAGAAAATGAAAGGTAATATTTGTTAGCATTCAGGCATCTGTACTGGCCTGTCTTTGGGGTTCTGACTGGATACACCCTCAGCTGCAGCCACTAAGAGCACCACCTGTGCACATTCACTACATTCCTTTTTAAAAGGGCCCTGCTCAACTCCCATCCTTCTCTTTCTTTCTCTCCCTCTCCCTGTTCTGCTCTCTCCTTCTCCCTGTCCCTCTCCCTCTTTCCTTTCTCCTCTCTCCTGCTGCTCCTGTCTTCAGAGGCTGATCAACCCCCATCCCCTTTCCCCTTTTTATGACCCCTTTCCCTAATTAAAAAAAAAAAAAAAAAAAAAAAAAAAAAAAAAAAACGAAGAAAAAACCCTCTGTTGGAACCTTGTCTTGTGGCATCTTTCTCTGAGTGCTGCTTTTGTTAATTTACAACTATATTAGTTTCCTTCATGGGTTAGAACAGGGGTTTCATGCCCTAAGGTACAGAGTGAAACTTGAAAGTCACACAGAGTTAGATAAAGGATTGATAAATGAACAGCAGGCTGGGCAGAAGACAGTATTAAGAAAAAAAAAGGGAGTGACCACATCTGTGTCATTGAGGGAAAGCCAGCTACTTCAGTAGAATCAGATACTCTGGGCTTCCCACTGTTGACCTTGAACTTGGGACAGCTCCCCAGGTGTTCTGTGCAACAGAGTGATTATGAAAATCAAGATAACTGATGAATTTAGAAATATAAATTTCTTCGGGATGTTTTATGAGTTTCCGGATGTAAGGAAGCTGTCACACATTATTGGAATGGGAGTATAGAGAGCCTTCGGAACTGGCGGTTAATTTAAAAGAATATCAGCTCTGTAGCAAGAAAAAAAAAAAAAAAAAAAAGTCCTAACCCTTTCCTGGCCTTCTTGTGATTTTTGGAGAGCGGACAGTGGAACCTGGGCCTGGTGACTTGATTCTTGGTGCAGGGGCCCAGGATCACCTGATAGGCCTCTCCTTGGCCCTCACCTTTTGCGGTTGAGTCTCCCCTTCTTGCCAGATGAATCCCATGGTGATAGCAGCCAGAACCAGGTGTGCCAGACGTTGCTCACGGTGACTCTTTAGGAACCTGCAGTCCAGGAATGGCATCTACTGAGGAGATGATAAGATCAGCAGCTTAAAAACTAAAGGGGGTGGGGACTAAGACAGGGATCCCGAGACTTGAGGGTCCCGCTGATACCTGGACACTGTTTGACTTTCAACAGACATCTAAGTGTCTTCATGCACAGCTCTTAGAGTGACACAGGGTGTGAGGTGCCACGTGGTCCAGCACCCAGGCTGTGCCCAGTTTGGGCTAGGCCCTGGTCTCCATCTGTTTCATTGAAGGTTGCAGAGTAACCATCGAGGTTGAAATAGGAGGCCCCCCTTCCTGGCCCTTACATATCTGCTGCAGCCCAGCTTATCGAATCATTTGCAACAGCTTTGAAAAAAGTATAAGTCACGTGGGGTTAGGAATGTAAACTCTACAAAACCATGGCTCAGCTGGGTATAAGGCTTGCTCCAGACCCTATTAAATCACCCACAGCCCAGGCAAATGAGGTGGCAGGGCTTTCCACCCAGCTCCATCCCCACCTTGTCCTGTGGGAAACCACAGCTTCTGGTGACATGCAAAGGTCAGGCAAAGTGTCGCCAGTATGCAGTCAGGCCACACCAGCTTCCCTGTCCTGCCTGGCTGCCATCGCTCGGTAGCTCATGACCCATTTTCACTCCAGGTTTCTCTCCCTTTGTTCCACAGGCGCCTCAGAGGGCAGGCACCACTGGCTTCCTAGGGGTGGGCTGGACCGTGCAGGCTGATGGGGGCACAGAGCCCTTCCTCCTCCCGCCACTAGGGGGCAGGATCTGCCTGCGGCTGTGGTGGCACGCTGATGATGACAGTAGTTACTTGGTACTCTTTACAAGACATTGAATTTAATAGAGAGAAATATGACGACGAAGCCCCCGTGCAGGAGCCAAAGGACAAAACTGTCTCAGGGGAATTTGCTATGGTCACAGAATCGGGAAGGAAGGAAGGAGGTTCTGTGGACTAACCACAGCCACGATCACTTGAATGATGAGTCACAGGTTTTGTTTGAAATTCCCCAGCAGCCACAGTTTTTCAAAGCAACAAATAAGTAAAATTAGTTTTGATAATGTGCTTTGTCGAGTCAATGCATAAAACACATTTTAACATATAATCACTTTAGAAGTCTTTCAGACCCTTGAAAATCTATTCTGTCTTCTCACTTCGTCCTCGGCCACATCTCGGGTGTTGAAGAAGGCCACCTACAGGAAGGACACCTAGGTATAAAAGGAACAAGGTACACTGACGGAATGTTTTCTGAACATGTCAGAGTTGCTGGCCTCGCCTTCTAAACACACATATGACTCAAAAATCATACCGGGACCAAAAAGGACATGGTATCTTTGTTATCACTTTGCCTTTACAAACAGCTGAAGGTGGTTAGGAAGAACGCCAAACACCCTTATCCTCCTGGGCTGAATGTAGTGGCCACACATTCTGGAATTTTCCATAGTTCATTTTCTTTTTCAAGTTCAGCTCTGCTCTTGTTTCAGTTTTGTTTAGAACACAAAGAAATGGGATTCATTGTGACATGTGTGTGTGTGTGTGTGTGTGTGTGTGTGTGTGTGTGTGTGTGTGTGTGCGTGCTTTGTGGGGAGAGGGAGAAACCAGAGGTTGCTACACACACACACACCACACACACAGGAGAGAGAGAGAGAGAGAGAGAGAGAGAGAGAGAGAGAGAGAGAGAGAGAGAGAGTTTATTTTCATTACTTCTTTTCCTAGCATTTGCTTGTTGGAAAGGCTGCTTCTTTAGCTCCACATTGGTATGCTGGTGCAAACCTGATGTTGAAGAAAGGCTACCGTTCACTTGCCTTATTTACAGCTCTCCCTGTTGAGCTGGACTCTCCATAAGAAATAATAGTATCTCTTTCAAAAGCACCTATTAAGCTTACAAAGTAATTGAAATTGGCAGTAAAGTGTCAGGCACATATATATCTGTGCATACCAAGTGTGTACACATACTTTATAATCAGAAAATGGTCTTTGACACCCATACCACATGTGGGATAGAACTGATGTTAGTGTGCTGGCTCACTGTCTGAGGTCCTGTGTTACTTATATTTTTGAGCTGCAAATTATTTCTCCTGAGTGGAAAATATAACACTGATATTTGTAAATACACTGACTCCTAAGGACATTATTGGATTGTGTATTTGACTAAATATTATAGGACACTATTTGATTATGTATTTAAGCTGACAAATTTAATCTCATTATTGTTTTCTCAGAACTCAGTAAATATTCAAGGGCTCTTAAAACCAGCTATGCCACCCTGCTGACATCAACACTTAGGTGCTTCATATTTCTGGCACACATTCGGTACTTGTGTGTGACACTTCTTGCACTTATTGATTCAAAGTCTGGCAAGATGAATATGCATTAGACAGGACATTTGATTTTATATAGAATGGAATGTGAGTCTATATCACCTACAATTCCAGCATTCTGGAAGCTGAGACAGGAAGACCTCAAATTTGAAGCCAGCCTGGGCTACATGTTAAGACCCTTTCAGAAGGTAAAAATGTATGTCTGTCTTTCTGTCATTGACCTATCTATAAATGATAAGTGCACATTCACATGAAGTAGATGGTCAATAATTATGCACATCTATGTACATATAATCATAATCTTTCTGCTGCTCAGGAAACTATACAACAAAGATGTATAGAGTGGCAGAGAGACACATACACACTGCCTATATGGCCACTTAATAGCTGTACATTTCTATTTATTTAACAGATCTGATTATTAATGGAGAACCAGGGGCTTCACCTTTTATCATCTCATCTTCTATCTTTTACTTACTATTGCTTTCAAAATGGCTACAACAAATAGCCTTGTGTATTTATTTTTAAGTTTTTGAGTGAGTATTTCTTGCAAGATCAATTCATACAAATGGACTAGCTGCAGCAAAGCAATGCACATTTAATATCTCCACTGGCACTGTTACCTTGCCTGTTACACAGAACTGTCCTAACTGTTTGTTCCAGTGCATCCTGGCTAACAACTATTGAATCAGTATAAAAGAGCGTGGGTGAAGACAGAGCATTGGCTTGCAGGTTGCGGGTTTCATCACAAGGGGAGACCCTCTACCAGTCGACTGACCCTTCATCTTCCCCACAGATGAACATCTAACAATTTTGTGGGTTCTAGACTTCGGCTAGAGAAACAAGCATGAGGTGTTCCCTTTGAGGGTGAATCACCTTGTGAGAGGTTCGGGGGACAGTGTGTTCATTCTTCAAATACACAGCTTGATTCAGAAAAAATGCTCACTGCAGGGTTTTTTTCCTAGGGGACATAGGTCAGCGCTAGTTCTTATATTGTTCTCCATCTTATATTTTTCCTTTGATGTTTTTGATAGTGTCGTGTGTCAACAGTGTATACAAACCTCTGTGAGCCCTTCTCTGGCAGGCTTTTTGTGTGTTTTGTGCTAAATAAATAAATAAGTAAGTAAATAAGTAAAATACCTCTTTGGGCTGCACTTTCTTACATGGGTCAGTTTCAGTCTTCAGCCTTCAGCCTCAATAGTTTTTTTTTTTTTTTTTTTGAGAGGGTGTTTATCTAGGATATTACTGGGGTCAGCTGCTGTCCTGATTTCTGAATATCTTATGAGGGCCATTCAATGAGCATTTTTAAAATCAATTCATAATTAGACATTAAACGTCAGCAAAGAAGGTCCTAAAAGGTGGGGTGTCTTCTTGTATCTTTGCAATCCTGTGGCTCGCTTCTGACAGACAGAGACGAGAACGGGAAGTCATACTCAGATAGTGGATGTTGTTAATGTGGCAGGAACTGCCAAAGGGTCCTTACGAAAGCCATTAATGCTCACAGCTATGAGATGAGGACTTCCTCCATTCCTCAGAGAAGGAAGTGAGATTATGAGGCACTCTCATGCTTACTGTGAAATTCCTGAATCAAAATATATTTTCTTAGTATACCTTCTGGAGCGGGGTGGCTCCAATTTTCCCAGGACCAAGAAGTCATCATCTCCTGTACCTGCTCACTTTGTCACAGATGTGCCTCATGTACTTACATATGTGTGCAAATCTTAATGTGATGTCAATGGATTTCCTTATTTCTTCAGAACCATGGCTGACCCCCAGCTTATAAATTAGAAGGACTTTTTTTTTTTTTTTTTTTTTTTTTTTTTTTTTTTGGTTTTTCGAGACAGGGTTTCTGTATAGCTTTGGAACCTATCCTGGCACTCGCTCTGGAGACTAGGCTGGCCTCGAACTCACAGAGATCCGCCTGCCTCTGCCTCCAGAGTGCTGGGATTAAAGGTGTGTGCCACCAACACCCAGCTCAGAAAGACTTTTGATTCAAGTAGTATTTGACACAATAAGATCAAGGTAACCCACTCAGAGGTAGCAAATCACCCACCATGCAGCTTGAGACAAGCCCCTGGGGAATTTCCATGCATGCCTTCCTCATTTTCCCTTAATTCATTTTCAGTTCTCATCTATAATCTTTTTTACACAAACACTTAATGAGAAATTGATATGTTGCAGGTGTTGTTTTGTGCGAATGCAGGAAGACAGATTTGATGACAGTCTCTGTAGCAGTGATCAATTCCATTGCCAGGTCAACTGCCACTCCCATGAAGCTGAGAAGGAAAGGGCTATGAAGACAGAAGGAGGGTGGCAAGAGAAGTGGTGTGAAGAGAACAAAACAATGTACCTTGTACACATGGGCCTGGAGCTGGTGACTCTCAATTAAGTGAGGAAGTTTGTTGGCAATCTCCATCCAAGGTCTGTACTCATCAGGAAGTTCTTTCTGCATTTCAAATAGGAAGAGTCAGTATTTTAGATCTCTCTGGAAAGCAGCAGCTTTGGAATACTCTTCAAGGAGAATTCAAGCCAGCCCAGGGTGCAAATGGAGCTCCCTGCAAGCCTTGGCTTGGGCTAGACTAGCCACACCGACATGCAGATGACTAGAATACAGTTCTTGTGCTTGTATCTTACAGCAAGGTGAGGGGGAAATGCAGGCAAATGGGTCCTGATGTACAAACCACATGCTTCATGCTGTTGTGCGTATGAACTTGGGGCTCTGCGAAGAAGGGAAGTGGTTAGTTCTCTCACCTTCTATGGGAATGAAAAGGGAATAGTCACCGACACACAAAAATGGAACCTGGTTTTGAAGTCCGAAAGCGACTTCTTTTCTTCATTTTTCTTTTTGTAGTTTTAGTCTTTTGAGACAGTTTTGCTAGGTAGCTCAGGCTGACCTTTGAACTCACAAGACCTTGCCTCTGCCTCCCAGGTATGGGTTGTAGACATAAGCCTCCAAGTCTATAGTTTCATCTTTTATTTTGAGACTGTCTCTGTGAGTTGCCCAGGCAGCCATTGACCTTCTGGTCCTCCTGCTTCAGCCTCAAGCACAGCTAGAATTATAGGGTTGAGCATCTATTTCTATGAATCACTTTGTACTGGAATCCATTAACCCCCATTTGTCTATGGCAGCTTTTGCATGCAAGCAGTAGAACCGGGAGATTGCAGCAAAAATCTGTGTGCTGTGCAAAGGAAGTTTATTTGGCCTTTCAGAAAATGTTTGCTAAACCTGGATGGAGCCCAGCGGCTTTTCAGTGAACAGGTTATCCCAAATCAATGTGCGGCCTCTGAGTTATGGAGAAATGGAATGAAGAACACAGCTGTGTTTATGACTCGAGTGTCTGTGTGATGGGTGAGAACACAAGTGGGAAATCCAAGTAGCAGGCAGAGTAGGCAAAAAGCCACTTCTCAATGGGTTGAGCTCACACATCTTCAGAAATTAAGGCTATGTGAAGTGTGAGGTTCAGAAGGAAAGTCACTAAAAAAAGAAACCAGAGTATGTGGCTGGTGTTTCTGAAAGCTTACGCAAACTGAAACAAGAAGAAAGTCTAGATTAGCACACTGAGGAATATTTACAAGGCAGATACAGTAATTGACTCCATCAGCACAGATGAAAAAGAAAGTTCTAGAAGTTCAGTAAACCACGGAGAAAGACCACATGGGAGTCAAAACTTAAGAGAATTTTATGAAAGGCAATAATCAGAAGATGAAAGGCATCAATATAGAGTTAAGTATAAGGCTACTCCTTAATCACACAGCAACACAAGGAAGTGCATGCTAGTTTCTCTACTTTTTGTTGGTGATGTTGTTATTGAGGTTAGGATCTTGGAAGCTGGGTTCAAATGCTCCTGTGTTAGGGAACCCTGAGAATATGCAGATGGACTTTTTAGGATCAATATTAGTGAAAGGGAACCAGCTTTCACAGAGGTCTTCTAAAATAAGTACAGCAAGCAGTTTATAGTCTGCTGCTATAAGAGGAGCAATGGAAAGGGGCGGAGGTACTCAAGGGCAACAGGCATGAAGAAGGGGAGAAGGAGCCTGGAAGGAGATGATGATGGAGGGAGAGGTACCCTGGAGGGAAGGTGATGAAGGAGGAAGAGGTACCCTGGAGGGATCATGATGGAGGGAGAGGTACCCTGGAGGGATCATGATGGAGGGAGAAGCATCCTGGAGGAATGATGATGGAAGGTGAGGTATCCTGGAGGGATGGTGATGGAAGGTGAGGTATCCTGGAGGGATGGTGATGATGGAGGGAGAGGTATCCTGGAGGGATGATGATGGAGGGAGAGGTACCCTGGAGGGATGATGATGGTGGGAGAGGTACCCTGGAGGGATGATGATGGTGGGAGAGGTACCCTGGAGGGATGGTGATGATGGAGGGAGAGGTATCCTGGAGGGATGATGATGATGGAGGGAGAGGTACCCTGGAGGGATGATGATGGAGGGAGAGGTATCCTGGAGGGATGATGATGGTGGGAGAGGTACCCTGGAGGGATGATGATGGAGGGAGAGGTACCCTTGAGGGATGATGATGGAGGGAGAGGTACTCTGGAGGGATGATGATGGAGGGAGAGGTACCCTGGGGGGATGATGATGGAGGGAGAGGTACCCTTGAGGGATGATGATGGAGGGAGAGGTACCCTGGAGGGATGATGATGGAGGGAGAGGTACTCTGGAGGGATGATGATGGAGGGAGAGGTACCCTGGGGGGATGATGATGGAGGGAGAGGTGCCCTGGAGGGATAATGATGGAGGGAGAGGTACCCTTGAGGGATGATGATGATGAAGGGAGAGGTATCCTGGAGGGATGATGATGGTGGGAGAGGTATCCTGGCAGAAGTAGAAACAGGAGCAGGAAGCTTAGCTTGCTAAGGACCCCGCTTCTTACCTCCCTGGAATGAAGTTGATCAAGATGATGAGACTAGAGAGGCTTACACATTAACTTAGGAATGCAGGAGAGGAGCAGAAGCTGACCCTGAGCAGTGTGACAACATGGAGGGACACTGAGAAGCCAGGAAGTTTGACAGTACACACTTGGAGAAGTAGAGCTCAACAAGAGACCTATATATGACTTGGTGGGGAGCTTTTCCCATGAACACCTGTATCCTCAGGGATTCTGGGTTCAAACTCCTGGTTAACTTGCAATCCCAGTACTTCCAACATGTTGCCATAAACTCTGAAATGTTTGGACTTCAATTCATCATTTCTTTTCTTTCTCTGACTCTGAAGTTTTTCCAAACTGGAAGCCTTGAATCAAACTCCATCAGGAAGGATGGCTGTAGGCAAGGAGGTGTTGCTCAGGAAAACCCGCATCAGACTCAGCCGTTGGCCTCATGGCCTGCCTACTTCTGGGAGACACAGTCTATGTTGCTTCACTCACCCCTACCCTACTCCACCCAGCCTTTGTCCTGGAGAGAAATTATTAATGGTGTCATATTCTCCAGGAGACAGCTACAGGGGCAGAAATGAAGAGAGCTGGGTTGAAACTGATAGACATTTGGCAACAAGAGAAGGGCAGCAAGAACAGAAGCAGAGGCCTGCCTATTGCTCAGGGGTAGAGCAACTGCCTAGTACTATGAGCCTTGACTCTCATTCTTAGCACTAGAGAGGAGACAGAGAGGGAATATAGGTGGAGATTGATAGCTAAATAAAGGACAGAGAGATAGGAATAGAAAGATGATAAATAGATGTATGATAAATGACAAAATGATAGATTGAGAGATAGATAAGATTTACAGATAGTAGATGGATAGACAATAGATTAGATAGATGATGGATAAATAGATGTTAGATGATGAGGATAGATATATGATAGATACATAGAGGAGTAGATAGATGATAGATAAGATATATGATAGAAAAATGGTAGACATCAATGATAGAGATAGATAGATAGATAGATAGATAGATAGATAGATAGATAGATAGATTTTTGCTGACGTATCTGTGAACTGGCAACTTATTTCATCTCACTGGTGCGATCCATACATTTTGAAACAGAAAACCACACATGTGAAGTCATGAGGACTTACATGCCCCCTAGAGTGGGCAGTATTGAAGAAAAGCTGTCCCTATCACCTGGACCTTTGCTTCTTTGGTACCTAAATAAGGAATCCCTCACTCAGAGTTAAATTAAACCTGACTGGATTCTGCCTTCCTAGTTTAAGTGAGAAATCTTAAATAGTTTATTTTTAATATTGAGACTCTAGGCAGCAGTCTATTTTTTTCCTGTTAGATCCCAGAGAAATGTTGTCTCTCTTCATTTACAGTGTCTCATGTTTGGATTCCCATAAAACTCAACAAACAAACACAACTACAGAGCTATCCAAGTGTTGTCAGTATCCACATGTACCCCTTGGGAACTGTTCAACCCACAGACTATTGGCCCTCACCCCTGACAAACTGAAGCCAATAGCCCTGAAGACAGCTACCTGCCAGCTAATGCTGACACAGCCTGAGTTTGACAACCATTGTCAGAGACCAAGCCTTACAAGTAATCCAGATGGGAAAGACAGGCTTGAAAGGTTTTTTACAACCTATTTAAGTAGGAGGTGTTGATAGGCTCCAGGGTTTCTTCGATTCTTACCCAGGAGATCACTAGACTCCCTCTCATACAACACTACAACTCATTTAAAATGCATTCTGTCTTCCAGCCTTTCCACTAGAGACAAAAAAAAAAAAAGCATAGGATTGTGTTACTTACTCTTCATTGTGAGATTTCATGTTGCAGTGTTGGAGATAATAGCAGCAGGCAAGATTCTCACTAGGCAGCAGGCATCTTCTTTGATGTCAGTTCATACCAGTTCATACCACACCAGTTACATTCATTTAGTTAATTAATTAAATAATCGCCCCCCCCTCAATGGATGTGCATTAGACCTTTGATGTCTGAGGTCTGAGGCCTCTAAGTTCTTAGACACCAGTCATTCCTCTCAAGTCTGGTTGTCTAGAGAATTTGTCTTACAAACTCAGACAGGCTGTTTTATGTCTCTATATAGCATCAGGGAGCCCAGAATCAACCATGAGGGCCGTAGAGATAGGAAGATAGCTTTAGGGCCTCTGGAATTTGGCATTTTCTAAAGTTCACAGGGCCCGGGAAGTTTGTCACAGACCTACAAAGTCCCCATGGTGGGACCTGCTAGTACTGTTAGATGTCACAGAATGTGGTCTGGTTAGCCCCTGACTCAAACCTAACATCTATATGAAGCTGGGCATGATGGGACGTGCTAGCTCATTGAAGAGCACCTGCCTAGCATGTACAATGTAAAAAGCCAAATAAACAAAAAAGAAGAATGCTTTGAGAGCAGAGGGTGGGTGAGAAGCATCAGTACTACCTAGCTGACCTAGAGGACTTCTGCCCAATTCTAATTTGGTTTCCTTTCTATAACAAGATAATTGCAAGCCAGAGGTGGCTCTTCAGGTAGCTTGGTCAACTAGCTGGGTCTTAGATAAAGGGCCAGAGTGACTACTAAACACCTCTAACTTCATTATAATAAGTTCTACATCGAATGTTCCATGACACTTCGGTATCATACAATTAACAGTTGCTAGGGAAATGACCAGGAATAGCCATACAAGACAGGAAAAGAAGGCTAGACAGATGCCCCCACAGGTAAAACGGAAGACCTGAGTTCATCACCAGACCCCACAAGGTGGCAGGAAAGAATCAATTTCTGAGACAATTTTCTATGGACCGCCAGAAGCCCAGTGTGGCTTCTGCATTCATTCTGTGTGTGTGACCTGCCTCTCTGTCTTTCTGTCTCTCTGCCTCTCTCACATCCTGCCTCCCTCCTTCTCCATGTGTCTCTGTCTCTGTCTCTCACTAAAATAAATAAGTGAATCTTTAAAAAGAAATGAAAAAGAGGTGTTAATATTGATGGAATTCCCAGGAAATCTCCATCTAGTCCCAGAAAAATACTCGAATATGCCTCCCAGTTAATAGCCTACAACCCCCAATCTCTTTGATCCTATGCCTGTAACCATAACAGATCATGAAGTTAACTTGTGGGTTTACCTCCCATGACTCCCATTCTTTGCCAAGAATACAAGTCTTTGCTACTCAGTTGCTATTCCGCTTTGTTAGTGGCTTCAAATTCCTAAAGGAGACCCAGTTTTGGGTCAAAACTGCTAACCTGATATAAAAAAAAAAAAAAAAAAAAAGCATAAGCTCTCTAAAGTGGGCAATAAGAGCAACCCTGTTCTTACTGTCCCATCAGGAATGACAACATTAGAAGGTTCCAGTGTGCTTTGTGTTTTCCCTATTATGTTATATGACCTATGCAGCACCCAGATCGTTATCAATTTGTAACTATTCTAGTTTTAAAATCTTAATTATCTGCAAATTCAAAACTCTTTTCACAAGCTTTTAGTCACTGGAATTTTTTTCTTTCTTTTGTTTTGAAACAAAATTTCACTATGTAGTCCAGGCTAGACTGAAACTCAATATGCATCCCAGCTAGGGGATACATTCAGGGGAATTTTCCCTGCCTCAGCCTCCTAGCCTGGGATTACAGCCGTGCACTGCCACACCCAGTAAGTCATTGGATTTTGTGTGTATTTTAAATAGCTATTCTTAATGGAATAATCAAACAGACCTATATTTCATTTATTTTCCTGGTCTAAAATCATGCTTGGAAATTTTCTCTCTTCCCAAAGCCATTTCTTTGTAGTATTTCTAATCTTCCTACTGATGCTTGCCTTTAATCCATCTGTATTTGTGTCATGGGACTCCTATTCCATGATTCATTCCCACAATGAAACACAGAAAGTAAAGCAGTAGATATTGATTATCAGTTTGACAGAGTCTAGAATCACTGGGAAGACAAGCCTCGTGCACACTTGTGAGAGCTTATATAGATTAACTTATATAGATTAACCTGCCTTAACTGTGGGTGGCACCATTCCACAGCTGTGATCCTAGACTCTACCAAATGGAGAAAGCTAACTAGGAGCTAGCCTTCATCTCTCTCTGCTTCTTGGCGGTGGATGCCACATGGCTAGATGCCCCAAGCTCAGGCAGCCATGGCTTCCCCTCATAATGAACTGTACTCTTGAACTGTGAACCAAACGAACCCATTCTCCGTTCCGTTCCTTTTTTCAGGATGTTTTATTACAACAACAGGAAAAGTAACTGAACAGGAGGCTAAGGCCGGAGAGGTTATCTCTCCCTGTGTGGCTCATGCGTTTGGTGGCCAGGCCAAACCTCTTCTAATACAAAGTTCACAGAAACGATCCAGTATTTGCCCAGAATAAACACATGGGAGGGGGAAGGAATGTGAATTAAAGAGTTGGTGCCAAGGAAAAGGAAAGTGGAAGTATAAAATGCTTCTTGCCTTTCATTCCGAAAAACTGAAAGAGCAAGAAGTGGGGTGAGCAGATACAATAAAGTCTTTAGCTTTACACCCTTCCTTCTCTTTCATTTTTGGTTTTGGAGATAGGCACAGCCTCTTGCCTTAGCCCCCAGAGTGCTGGGATTTCAGGTACATACCATGACACACAGTCTCACATTTCTTTCCTTATAGCAATAAATGTCCTGGCTTATGTTTATTTATCTTTCAAAGGAAACTTTAAAAAACCTTTACAAAGTTCTACATACAATATTTAATGTGTGCCAAGAATATACTTAGGTCATTAGTATTGAATAACTGAGACAGTGGACTTAATTCAAAGAGCCCATGAGTGTTACCATTTTGAGAAAAGATACTGACATGTGTTTGCCAGGTAAACACACAATGAAATGTCTTATAAAGCATTTTATCCACAAGCATGGTGTTATGTTTTCTTAATTTCATTCTTTATTTTATTTATTATTATTATTATTATTATTACTATTGTTATTTTTTTTGAGACAGGGTTTTACTATGTAGCCCTGGCTGACCTGGAACTCACTCTGTAGACCAGGCTGGCCTTAAACTCACAAAGACCTACCTGCCTTTGTCTCCAGAGTTCTGGGATTAAATACATCTGCTACCATGCCCACCATCTGTGCTGGTTCGTTTTTTTGCCAATTTGGCACAAGTCAGAGGGAAACCTACTGAGGGATTGCTCCTATCAGAGTGGCTGGTAGGAAAATCTATAAGGTATTACCTTGTTAGTAGTTGATGTGGAAAGGTCCACCCACTGTGGGCGGTGCCACCCCCTAGGCAGGTGGTCCTGGAAGGGATAACAGGATAGCTGAACATGAGAATAAGCCAATGAGCAACTCTTTCAAGTTCTGCTTCAGCTCTTGCATCCAGAGCCCTGCTTAAGCCCCTGACCTGATGTCCCTCAGTGATCTATTGTGATAAGGGCTTGTGACCCAAATAAGCCCATTCTTTCCAAAGTTGCTTTTGGTTGGTGTTTTATCACAGAAAACAGAAAATGAACTAGAACATCCTCTGAGTGAGTCACTCTGATGGTATCCAGAACATTTTATAGCTGGGCAAGGGTGGGGAAAATGAAATGGGCTGGGAGGCAACCAACTGTTCCGGGCGATGATTGCCAATGGCTGTCCTCAGAGGGCTAACAGTACTGTAGTGTCAGTAAGACCAATTGAAAAAGGAAAAGAAAGTCCCAGGTCTAGGACCATGTGATCTTGTTATCATGGTATTTTATATACTATAAGAAAGCAAAGTATTGTTAGGTTTCAAACCTGGGACAAATGGCTGAGGTGCCTATTTAACATATCAAAGCAGATCTGGCTACCAGCTTCTCCCAGCATCCCTCAGTCCCTACTTGTTAAGGGGCCCTCCTAGGTGGCATACCCCACCCCTACCCTAAACTCTCCAGCCCATTTTGGTTACCAGTTCTTCCTCTTGGGCTTCCTGGCTGCTGTACCTGGTTTCCCTGCTTCCCCTTCCCTTCCCCTCCCCTCTCCTCACATGGCTCAGGATCCTGTCCACTCTGGACTCTCCTGGATGTCTCTGCCTCTCTCTATTCTGTGTTCTCCTTTTATCTACAATAAGCTTTCTCCTCCACCATACCTAGAAGCAGTCATGTCCTTCCTCTTTATTTCTGTTTTTCATTCATCTGGTGCTGAAACCTGGGACCAGTCATGTCCTTTCTTTTTTATTTCTTCTCTTCCTTCCTTCCTTTGTTTGTTTCTTTCTTTCTCCTTTTTTATTTTTTCATTCAGGGCTGACTGCCTGTTTCCCCATTGACTTTCTAATCTTTTCAGTTCCTTCATACTGGTACAAAAACCCCATACTTTAATCATTACATTCTCCTTTATCTCCATATGCATTTCCCCATCTTGTTAACCATTATGCAATCCTTGTCTCTATATCTACTCTGGATATTCAGTGTGGTTCACATCCCCAGTTTGCCTAGTCAGATGTGCCCTAGAGGCCAATCCACGATGACCTTGTGTTTCAAGGCAATGCTAGAATTCTTCCTTTCTGTCTTATCTGAAAAGTACAGCCTTCTATGGCAATTAATTTTCTACCCTTTCTTCTAACCAGCTGTGGTCCAATGCTTCAATCAAGTGCTTAGAATTCCTTCTGAAGAAGAAGGTACATATTTGTTTTCCTGGAGGGCATCCTCATGGCCATTCCTGTCAGTCCTTCTGTCTACCCCAGTAGAGCATGTACAATGTCTCCTCCTCACTGTCAAGTCCAAAGGAAACTCCAATTCCCCACACTCCAAAAGGCAGTCCAAATGTCAAGAAATAAATTCATCCTAGTCTACAGAAGAATTTCTGGTGGTTAGATAGAATCCAGCATTCCTCAGGAACTTGTGAAACTGGGTCCCTTCTACCAAATGGAGTCTTTTCCCTTACCTCTGGCAGAAGGAACAAATGGCCTCTTCAGTATCATGCTGTGGGATAACCCTTCTGTGTGCTGTGATTATGTCTTACTACCATTGGTTAATAGAGAAGCCGCTTTGGCCTATAGCAAGGCAGGATAGAGCCAGGTGGGAAATCCAAGCAGAGATACAGGGAGAAGAAGGGCAGAGTCATGGGCAGATGCCATCATGCCAGGAGCAACAAGATAAAATAACAGGTAACTAACTCCACGAAGCCATGTGGCAAAATATAGATTAATAGAAATGGATTGATTTAACTTTAAGAGCTCGTTAGTAATAAGCCTGAACAATGGGCCAAATGGTTTGTAATTAATATTAAGCCTGGGAGTGATTATTTTAAAGGAGGCTGTGGGACCGGATGGGGCAGGAAAGCCTCTGTTTACAGTATCACAAGAACCTGTTATACATTTCAAAGTCCATGCTATCATCCTAGTCCTTCTCACCCTTACTCTACCCTAACTCTCCTCTCCAATTCACAGCTCTCCTCCTCCAGCTACTCATTCTCCCTGTGACCCTGCTATTCTTGCTTCATTCTCCCTCACCCCTGCTCTGCTCTATTCCTCTCACTATTCTTTCCCTACTCTCAACCCCCTGCTATTCTCCCATCTCTCCCAGATAGCCCTAGCCATGCCAGTCTGCTGGCCATGTTCAGTCTCTTCCCAATGCCTCTGGCTGTTCTCTATCTCATATCTGCATTAAAAACCTTCCTCTTAACCATGCCATGGAGTGGTCATATCAGTTTATCTACTTCCCTTTATTCTTGCACTTGAAACTACTTTCCAGCCCTTCTAGGAGGTTTTGTTGGCCAGGGGCACCTACAGAGCTGGCTTGGCTAGCTTGTCCTCTCAGTCGGCCACCACTGCTACAGCCCATGAGTCTAGAGTCTGCATAAACAAGGTGGGGCTCAACATTTGGGTTGTTTGTTAAAACTCTCCTAATGGCTTCAACACACCACTCAGGAACCACTGCTCTAACCTCAGATAGCAGTCACATTGTGTTTATGAAGGCTGTTAAAGCAATTTGCAGAGCCTGGCATTGCTGGCCTCAGCTCTGCTGCAGCCCAGCCTCTTGCTGCCTCCTCCCAGGGACTCCTCTCCTAGGACTGATTTCCTTACCGTCTTTGTCTGCAGAGATATTTTGCTCTTCTCCCTGAGAGCAACATACAAACAGGACAGATGTCTTATCAAAGAATTCTGGTAGTATTTTTACAGATTCGAGGAGCAATTCTCCACAGGAACACTGGAAAGTGGAAGTCATTGATTTCTAGAAACATCCAATAGGATATATAAAACTTAGCCAGTCTACCTCCCCAAAGCCAGAATACCTTATCATTCATTAGCCAACTGTGGTTTCTTTAGTGAGACTTTCTGGTAGGGATTTATTGTAAGGACCCCAAGAACCACTTGGAAGAGATGCATGAAGCGCCCTCCTTACACTAACCCTCGGTCTGACAAAAACCGGTCTTAGCTATACCCTGGCTAGGTCACACTCACTACTCTTGCCCAACCAGTGATCGAAGTGTTGTGACACTATTTGTCTAGTGCAGCTGAGCAGAGTATGTCTTGCACTTTGGGTCAGCCAGGGCCTGATTCTAATCAAAGTTCCTTCCTCCTCCTTTACCAGAAAAGACATTTAAAATCATCACATGGATGAAAGAAAATTAAAACAGAAACAAAGATTCATACTGAAAGCACTGGGATATAAGTGAGTGACAGGGTAGAAGCGGGAAATTTTCTTTTCTGTGTGAGCAAGACTGGGGATTTCTTCTAAAGGGTGTCCATCCCCCAAATCACAACATAGATCCTTTCTAGCAATGGGAGGAGAACTTGATGTTGCTCTTGTGTCTTATCTGGTCCCAATATTTATAAAGAGGAAAACAACAGAAAACTCTGAGCTGATCTTTTCCTGAATGCATTGTTATCTTTCCAGATTAGGTCCACATGCTTAGTGATGCCAAGGGCATGTCTCCACAGCCCTTCCTCTCCTGTGAACTTGGAAGGATGGGGATATTCGGGAATGAAGCCATGCACAAACAATGGAGAATGGTTCGTGGCACTTTGGTTGGTTGAGCTTTTGGTGTTGTTTCTGTTTTGAGACAGAGTCACAGGGTCTAGATATATAGTCCAGTCTGGCCTGGAGCTTGTGATCCTCCTGCCTTCCAGAGAAAGGGCGGGGGTTCCTAGAGAAACAACTTTCAGAGTCCCTCCCTCAGGAAATCCCCCAAGGGCTCTCAAATCAGTTCCCAGAACAAAGAAGAAATCCAACTTTTAATGACTTGATGGGTCAACTGGAAGCCCTGTCAGGTGCTTTAGTTTAGCACTGTCTATGTGACAAGCATCCAGGAGCTGTAAGCTGAAGGCAGTCATGTCAGAGTACAGACTGCTTTTAAGCTTTGTTCTAAAGAGAACTGCAGGATGACATGGCTTAATTCCGGCTGTGAGATCTGCCCTAAAGGTACAGGCCCCTGTTAAAATTAATACCTCTCCATCACCACCACCCCATGCTGTTCCAGCTCGTAGATGAGGGACTGATGTCACAGCTGACAGCTTTGTGTGGAGAACTTAGTTATCCCAGTCAGTTTGAGCCCTCTGGTAACAGTAGGAGATAAAATGTGGAAGCTCATCAAAGATCCCAGAACAAAGGAAGCTGAGGAAAGTGGCCAGCCTAGGCTACATAGCGATACACTGTTTCAAATCAGAGCAAACCAAGTCTCATTGCAATAGGTATTTGAGATCCTGGTATTTTTTATTCAAAAGTAAGAGAGGAACTAGGTGGAGGCAGGATGTTGGTGCTGATAAGCAGTTACAATAGGTGCTACCTCAGATCCCTAGAATTTTAATTGAGCATCCTTTATTACTTATAGACAGTTTTTAAAGGATGCCAAGAGTTTGGCTTTGATGCTAGCACTTGGCCTGTACACATCTTCCAAGCTCAGACTACATTTAATGTGAGCAGGCCTGATACAGACTGGCTGGCAGAGAGGACCATGTGCAGTAGGACTGAGAGTTGAGACTGCTTGTTTTCCAATGTTTCTTCCTCATCTCAGAAATTCCTGATACCATCGAATCTTTTTATCAGCTCTGAAAACACTGAAGGTCTCCCATTGTCTCTGGTGCCACCAGCAAGTAAGATAAACAATTTGTACCAACCAACACAGAGCTAAACACCGTAGCTGTTTAGGAGTCTCCAGGATGCATGGCAAGAGTTTCCAAAGCTGAGTGGGATCTACAGGGGGCAATTCCATTATTCGGTGTCACACCTGTGGGAGAATGCATGCCTGCAGCCCTTTGTTGTTGGGACAGGGCCCTACTTGTCCTCACACCCTGGTAGTCTCTTCTCTGACAGCACCTTTGCTTCTGATGATTCAGGCTTCACTACAATATATTTAAGGCATCATCAGGGAAGCATTGTTGTTTGTGCTGTCCCCAGCAGCAGCAGCCACTGCTGTTGTTTACTGTGAATCACAGGGCTGTATTCCCAGCATCTTCCTCTGGCTGGTGACTTTGTATTATACTGACCCTTATAATAACCCCCATAAAGTAAAATCAAACAATTGAGACACTGTGCCTGCCGGGACAGGATGACCCTTACCAGAGGACTGCGAAGGAGAAAGCCATACTCCTCAGAAATGTGGTATCTTCCCAAAGACAACCATGTCGCTGGCTTCAAACTCTGCCTTTGAAGCTCCATATTTTTACTTAAGGTATCCCCACTGAAGAAAATGACTGTTGAAGAAATGCTCAGGTTCAGGGAGCTTCACGGCTGTTGTCTCTTGAGTCAGTTCAGTCATGTGGTGCAGGGGCAGCCGGGAAGAACCTTGCCCAGAGGTTGAATTCCAGGATGGCCACAACTCTATTCTGAGACAAAGCCAAGTAAACAGAGAAGATTAGGAATTAAAGCACACAGGCAAACAAACTGATTCTAGGAGTCTCCCTGCTTTGCTTTCTTATTCATAAAATATGAGAAAGTTGCTTTTAAACCCTGGGACAAAGCCGGGCATTGGTGGTGCTCGCCTTGAATCCCAGCACTCGGGAGCAGAGGCAGGCAGATCTCTGTGAGTTTGAGACCAGCCTGGTCTACAGAGCGAGTTCCAGGACAACCTCCAAAGCCACAGAGAAACCCTGTCTCAAAAAAAAAACAAAAATAAAAAATAAATGAAACCTGGGACAAATAACATCTCCAGAAAAGGAGAGATGAACTTGACTCTCAGTTGAGGCTGCTCAGATCCATAACCAACACCCAAGAGTTAGGTTCCTGAGGAATTCCAAAAACTTACTAAAATTACTAAACAAGGAACCAGTTTTATTGGCTTTTTTCCCTTTATTTATATTGATTTGGAGTTACTACATTTTCCTTTTAAAAATTTATTCATCTATTGAAATGAAGAGATAATTACATCATCTCTCCCTTCCCTTTCCTTCCTCCAACCCCTCACACATACCTCCCTTGCTCCCTCTCAAATCCATGTGTTCATAAACATATAAACACCACCTTCTCAGTCTGTTTAGTGTTACCTGTATGTGTAAGATTTCAGGGCTGACCACGTGTGTATACAAGGGTGGTACAGTAAAGAATTTGCTAACATGACAGCTCTGTGGTATGGTTAAGGGGAAGTGTTTGTTTGTTTGTTTGTTTGTTTGTTTTGTTTTGTAGGTATGAGAGAGATTATCCAGAGGCATCTGGAAGATCCAGATCAGAGAGTGAAGGAAGTAGACTGAATGTGGTCAGCAGACTGGACATGGCCAAGGATACCTGGGAAAGAGGAGAAGAGAGCAGGGGATAGAGAATAGAAAGAACAGTTAGGATAGCAAGAGCAGAGAATAGCGAAATAGCCCGGGTATAAGAAGGATAAGCAGCTAACTTGTGGTGGAGGGGCATGAGCTGGAGGGAGTTTAGTTAGAGGAGGAGATGAGAAGGGCTATGATGCCAGCATGGACACTGAAATATGTAACAGGTCCTTGTGATATGGAGAGAGCTTGGAGACTTGCATGGTCTTTCATATGCAACTACAGGTAGCCATTTGTCCCTTTTGCCAGTGGTAAGGGAAATTACTCCTATTGGTAGTGAGAAACCAGTTTCACAAGTTTCTGAGGAATGCTGGCTTTTATCAAACTGCCAGAAATCCTTCTATTGTCCAGGTTAAACTCATTTCAGGATATTTGGACTGCCTTTTAGTTTCCTTTGGACCTGAAAACACTGGGTAACCAATTAGGCTGCTGGTTCTAGGGCAGACCATTTCTCCTGTTCCAGAGTAAACTTTTTTTTTTTCTTTTTCTTTTTCTTTTTCTTTTTTTTTTTTTGTTTTTTGTTTTTTGGTTTTTTTGCTTTTTCAAGACAGGGTTTCTCTGTGTAGCTTTGGAGCCTTCTGGCACTCGCTCTGGAGACCAGGCTGGCCTCGAACTCACAGAGATCTGCCTGCCTCTGCCTCCCAAGTGCTGGGATTAAAGGCGTGGGCCACCAAGCCCAGTCAGAGTAAACTTTTAAAAGTAGAAGTTGCATTGGTTGTGGGTAGAGGCAGGAGGACGGACGTGTCCAACAGCGTGCTAGAGCCTTAGGAAACCCTTGGTTTGGAAGGGCAGTCCCAGGTCCTGCTTCAGTTTGCATGCACAAGTGGCCCTGAGTGTTGCTTGACATTTTTGATCACATTAAAAGACTGTTATTGTATTTTTTTTAATTGTTTGTTTTTAAATTCTGTTTTTTTATCTAGAAAATTATATTTTACGTATATTTTGATTAGTTTCCTGTCCCTAATCCCTCCCAAATCCTCCCCACTTCCCCAGCCACCCAAATCCACACCTTCTTTTTCTCTCTCATTAGAAAACAAATAGGCATCTAAAATAATAATAATAATTAGAATAAAATAAAAAATAGCTGTAGTGGGCTACTGCATTATAGTTATGCCATCTCATGAAAGCACTCCTCAGAATACTTTAGGTGTTTAAGCTATCTTGGGTAAAAACTGGTCTCTGTTCTCTTAGACCAGCCCTAAATGCTTTTGGTGAACTGGTCTCTGGACCAGCCACAAACTCCTATCTGACTCTGAGCTGAGAGTTAACTGCCTGCCCTTTAACTGTTATCTCTCCACTACTTGCTTATCTCAGATGCCTTCTGTATGTGTCACTGGATGCAAATGAGAACTTGACTCCTCCAAGGTATGAGGGAGAGGACAGTCAGGCATCTGGGAGGATCTAGATGGAACAGGCCGTGGGGGGGAGGAGCAAGAGAGAAAGAAAAGAGAGAAGAGAGATGACCAAGAGAGGAGCCTAGGACCAAAAGTACAAAAAGCCCATGGCCAAAATGGCAGGTTTTTATTGAAATCAGAAGCTGGGGGAAGGGAATCAAAGCCTTTTGGCTGGTAGGGATGGGACTGGATGAGAGAGCTGAGAGGAGCCAGGTACTAAAGAATTCCTATATGCTAATAGACACCACAATTAGCATATTTATATATACTAATAGTCATCACAATTGACCATTTGTCCTGAGTTTCTTTGGGACCTGACAGTCACATTTTTATTATTTATTATTTATTTGTTTATTTATATATTTGTCCTTAAAAGCTGGAACAAACTGGTGGTCAGGGGCTGCTTCCTGATAACCTGCTTGGGACAATTAATAAAGATTCCATTCAACTTACTCAAGTCTTTTGGGAGTTTTTCTCTTCACATACCCCTAACACAAGAACAGGACAAAACAGGCCAGGCAGTGGTGGCAACCGCCTTTAATCCCAGCATTTGGGATTTTGTGAGTTTGAGGCCCACCTGGTCTACAAAGCCAGTTCCAGGACAGCCAGGACTGTTACATGGAGAAATCCTGTCAGGAAAAACAAAAAGCAAAAAGCAAACAACAACAACAAAAAGGACAGAATAAACTAGGATTCATATATTCCTAACAATACCAGAAAGTTTGAAATAGCCTGAACAGAAATAGCCTAACCTTGTTTTGTCTTAGTTAGGGTTTTTATTGCTGCAAGGCAAGAGCTGATACAGAAGTCATGGAGAGGTGCTGCTTACTGGCTTGCTCCTCATGGCTTGTTTAGTTTGATTTCTTATAGAACTCAGTACCACCAGCCCAAGGACAGCACCATCCACCATGGGCTGGGCCCTCCCCCATCAACCACTAATTAAGAAAATGCCCTACAGCTGCATCTTCTGGAGGCATCCTCTCAACTGAGGTTCCCTCCTTTCAGGTAACTCCAGTTTGTTTATCGAGTTGACATAAGGCCAGCCAGCACACCCTGTATTTACTATATTTTCACTTTTACTTGGCACATAGTAGTTGTACCTAACTTCGTTATATTAGTTAACTTTCCAGAACCTACCATTGTGCTGAGTTATAATTTAGCATAGAGCAGGGATTTTACGTCTCATCATGAAACCTGCTATTTTATATAACTAATATATCCTAATATAATTTAAATTTTAATGTGTGTGTATGTGTGTGTGTATTATAGTACATGTGCCTCATGTTGATACACTGTGGCAACAACTGCCCTCAGGTCCAGTCACTCAAACTAAAGAGGCCAATTAAACAACAAATTAATAGTAAGAAAACAAAAAGAAGGAGATGTATTCAATGTAGTCCCACTGGGCAGAGGGATAAAGAAATCCAGTGATTCCCCGCAATCCCATTATTAGGGTCCTGAAGTAAGATCCAGGTTTAAATTAAAAGGTAGGGATATGCACATGTAAGCAGTCCTGGTCAAGATCTGTCCTGCCCACCCTTGACCCATCATTGTCTGGGCTTCAGTTTGGGCTGTAAGGAGGTCTGACAAAGTATCATCACTGTGTAAAATCTATTTCTAGGAGAGAAGGTCCCCCTCCCACGGACACTGGGCTTCAGCATTTTCCTTCTTTCAGCAAGAGATTCCTGGGGGTGGGGAGGGATTTCTAGTTTCTTGGGATCCATAATTTCAGTCCTCTTACAGCCTGATGACAGACACAAATGTCTCTTTACAAAATATTCATTTCCAGCAGGTTGGTTACAGGTTATAGGAGGACAAATTGCAAAAGTTGCTTACTTCTACAATGTGGGTTCTGGGAATTCAACTCAGTCCTCAAGTTTGATAGCAAACATTTCCACCCACTGAGCCATCTTGACAGCTCAGTCTAGTACAGTTTTTAAAAAATGATGAGGGTTGAGAAGATGGCTAAATGGTTAGAGCATTGCTGTATAACATGAGAATCATCAGAGTTCAGATCCCAGAAACCCACATAAATGTGGGGTATGCGTGCTAGACTGCCTGGAATCCAAAGAGACAGAGGACCGCCAGTGCAAGTTGCTCAGAAAGACTAGCCATATTGGCAAACTCTGGGGTTGACTGGGAGACTCTGTCTCAGTGACTAAAATGGAAAAGCAGTGAGGATTAATTCCTGACATTAAACTTGGGCTCCACATGCTCAGGTGAGCATGGGCCCGGGTGCTGACATGCATAAACATATACACAGGCATACCCCACATACAGAGAGAAAAATAGAAACAGAGAGAAAGAGACAGACAGAGAGAGAGAGAGAGACAGAGAGAGAGACAGAGAGAGAGAGAGAGAGAGAGAGAGAGAGATTGGTGATTTTGCTTCTGATGTTAATTCTACCACTTTGATTTCACAGATTAGTAACTGAGCCATGTGTGACCAACTCGCCAGTTCAACATCAGTGATCCAAGATGGTTACGCCTGTGGAGCTTCAACTTCCAAACTGTTGCTTCATTCACTGATCAGGGAACCGGGCTGGCTGTCACAGGTGCTTTGGTACTGAGTTCACCTTGAAGTAGAACCTAGGACAGTGATTTCCATATCCTAGACCTGCCCTGGGAATATCCAAGGCCTGGTCTTTTGCTCAGTGGACTCTGAACTTAAATTGGAAGGTTGTCAATGAATTCATCTAGAGCCTAAGCTATCAGTGCTAGCTGTCCTCCTCCCCTTCTCTAAAATATGTGCAAAACAACAAATAGCGCAGGGATAACTTGTGTAGAAGTTCCCATGGAGGTTTCTCTGATGAAGGCTGTATTCATCAAACAGCCTGACTGTTCCTACAAAAGCAGACCTAGGGCTGGAGAGATGGTTCAGTCGTTAAAGGCTAGACTCACAACCAAAAATATAAAAGTGGACCTGGCTGTCAGGTTCTCCCAGCATCCTTCAGTCCCTACCCGTTACAGGGTATGGCTGGCATACCCAACCCCCTACCCTAACTTCTCCAGTCTGGAGGCTGGGCTGCCCTTCTCCCAGCTGCCCTTTCCTATTTAATCCAGCCATTTTGATTACCCAGATTTTTTTGTCTACCCTTCACTCTCCTGGCTCTCCCCCTTTCCCCTCTCCCTCCCCCCTCCCCTCACATGGCCCACCCAGCTCAGGGTCATGATCACTCTGATCTCTTCCAGATGTCCCTGACTCTGGCTGTGCTCTCCCTCATAACTAGAGCAGTCGTGTCCTTCCTTTTTTTTTTAATTCTTTTTTTTTTTAATTCACCACCATCATCTTATAATTCTAGCCATGTCATTTTCATCTAGTCCCCTCCCCGTGCCCTCTCAAGAATTGTCTTGAACATTATAAAGCCATCAAATCATAAGATGCAAGAACTGAAAGGACCAATATAGAATAGATGAGCAAATTAAAAAGTGTTATACGAGTGACCCAAGATTTATTGAGTGAAATGATTTGTCACCAGGCGTCTGGAGAGCTAGTGTCAGCGCTCACAAGGCTGGGGACCTGCCCACTGTAAACTCAAGCAGGAATCTGTTCTGTCACCTGTGTGGCCTTTGACAGGAGAATTAAAATTCCAAACATCTGTTTTCACACCTCCAGGAATAGCAATGTTTATGCCAGAGACATTGTGCTGAGCACATGAGAATTCATGAGAAGAACAGTGGCGTGAGACAGCCAGTGCCACTTTTCCTAGTGTTCTCTCTCTGGCTGTGTGTCAGATTTCTTTCCCACTGTGCTAGCTGCACCTTTCTGATGCTATGCTCTCCGTGTCTGAACACCAAGTTGCTCTTGGTGCTCTTTGGCTATCCTCTGCCTTGGTGTCATTAGGCATTGCCCTCTCATTGTAACCACCAATTTTACCCTCAGCTTCCGATCTCCAGTCTTGACTTTGTCGCTCTGAGGTCCAGACCTATGTCGTTTGGAGGTCTGTGAATATTTCATTCAGTGAAATAAAGCCCAAGCTTACTGGATGTGGCTTCAAAGGTGTCCATTTCTAGCTGTGCTCAAGCCAACAAAAAACAATTCAGTGCCCACAAACAAGCAGAACACGGCTCCTTCCCATTGTCAGTTTGTTCACAGCCTCTCCTGTCTCTGAGATACTTCCTGGTTGGCTCCATACTCTAATTCTACTTCTCTCCTCAGAAGCATCCCAAAGCAGATGTTTCCATGGTTTTCTTTGCAGAATTGTTCCCTCCTGTCAACATTCTATAAGCAGCTTATCCATTTATCCCACATGTCAGGCTCCACCTGTTTTGAGTATTACTAATGTGCTCACCTGGTCTTTTCCTTTAGCCCTCTTTGGGACACCTACCCCAGCTTTGAGTTTGAAGTTATCAGCAAGCCTGGTGCTTCACATTGAAGAGATGCTTCCTAGCTGAGCAATTTCTCATCCTCATCATGGAGTTCACATTTTTACAATGAAGGCCTAGAGTGAAGAACATTGTGCTCGTCCATGATGCGACATTTCATTTGTTTATTTACATTTATCTTTAATTTACTTACTATGTAGAACTGTGGATCAAATCCAAGGCCTCACATGGGCTAGACAAATTATTATCACCGATTTATACCCCCTGCCTTGGTAAAAAACACTTTAGACCCAGCCCCCAGTCACATACTGTATAAAGCACTGCCCCGGGTCTCTTTTGGTTTACCACCCAGAAGCTAGTTGGTTATATGTAGAAACAGCCTTCCTTGCATTCTATATCCTCCATCCTTTTGAATCATAGTAGTACTGTATAAAAGGCTTTCATGCCATGGAGAACACGAACTTGGGTCTTGGGGAAATGGGCTAATGAAAATTTAGAAAACACACCCATGAATTAATATTGTAGGGCGTCATCCCTGTCTTTACTTGTAAAGCCATCGGACACATTCACTTTCAGTTTCTAATTTGATGACCTCTGAATCAAAATGGCCTGAGACCAACGGCCCAAACACCACTGAACGTTCTCAGCCACTTTATTAATTGCTTCTTTGTTCTCATATTCAATGGGCCTCTGCAGACCTTTCCTTGACTAGCTGTTCAGGCATCTGGCACTGTTTCTACTTTTTATTTCTTAATCTTTCTTCTAAATATCTATTCCTCCCAGCTTTCTACTAACCTCCTCCTTGACAGTATCTAACAAGCAGTGGTTTGTCTTTTGAAAAGTCCTGTGGTCAGCATGACTCACAGAGAACCTGCTGAACTCCCACCACAGCTGAGTTAGTCACAGCTTGATTTCTCTAATTCAGATGAGGGCTTGGAAGCTCCGATGTGTCCCATGGAAAACAAGAGTCATGTTTTCTGTAAAACCAGGACAGAAAACCTGACCCCAAGAGGCATCCCCAGCCACTTTCTGTGAGCTCCACAGTTCAGCCTTGACCTTCCCCTCCCTGATCTCATCAGAGACTTCTGCAGTCCTCCTCAGACTGGCAGCCAGCAGTGTTGGGCTTCAGTTGTGTGCCCTTCCTCCAGGCCCGTGTACCTCCCATCCTGGACATTTTCCCTTGGAGTCTCTAGAGCAGTAGTTCTGAACCTGTGGGTCGCAGCCCCAGTGGAGGTCACATACATATCAGATATCCTCCGTATCAGATATTTATATTCCGATTCATAACAGTAGCAAAATTACAGTTATGAAGTAGCAATGAAAATAATTTATGGTTGGGGGTGGGATCACCACAGCATGAGGAAGTATAGTACAGGTTTGCAGCATTAGGAAGGTTGAGAACCACAGCTCTAGAGGTTTCACAGAGAACATCTCAGCGCATGTGCTATTTACTAGAGATCTTCTAGGAAGTAAGTAAGCAGGGGCAATGCACAAACCCCACAGCCACTACTGAAGTCCTGGCTCAGAAAGCTCAGCATTTAGTGACACATCAAAGCTGAAGTGGCCCCCTGCTCTTTGGTATCAGAAACTCTCTGAAACCAGGGTGTGCTTGGTGGGGCTCAGTAATGAACTTACATTCTCTTGCTCTGAAGTAGAATATAAAGACAAAAGAGCCTACAGTGAAGTGTGAAAGCCTGCACGTGCCAGAACCTACCCACTACCTGGAGCTGACGCAACAGCCACCTCTCCACCAGAGCTACATGCAAGACAATATCAGTCTCGTTTCTAATACTATTCCTTGTGTTTCCAGTCCACTGTCTTGCTTCAGGAAGACTTCCATTTACTACCATGGCATTGCTTACAATTGCAGTAGCCACCTAATAACTCTACCCACCTGGGCTTTGCCTTGAATTGATTGTACCATCTTCCCATGTCTTCCTACTTGGGTTTCTCGCACAGCAGCTACTCTATCACCCTGTTGTAGTATTAGGCCACTGTTAACCTTCCCTTCCAAGCTTTATTTCTAACTACTGAAGAGTTATTTAAGTCTAAGTTACTTATTGCTTACATTTTGAAGTTGATCATTTAGCTTTTATTCAGATACTCTACTGTAACAAAGACATTTTGCTAGTAAGATCCCCCCCTCTTTGTTTTCTCAAAATGACTTCATCGAATGGTCCTTGAGCAAGTGGGAAGGACTTATGTAGATATGATCAAGCCCCACTCACCCTTGGAGAAGAGTCCAGAATACAATATCCTCCAAAGGGTATTTTCTTCAAAAGACATGTCAGTCTGGCATCTGCCTTTCCTTAGGTAGCACTGTCTACAATGTAAAGTCAAACAAAATGAGTTCCTCTCCTGCCCAAATGGGAGGGACTGGAGGACTAATGGATGGAGTAAAAATACTTTTTGCTTTTAAAACATGAAAACCCAAAAGTACTTGTGACACAGAAGCCACTTTGCTGGTGACTATGATCTGGAAAGTAATTCTAAGTACTCGCCCACCCTTGACCAGATGCTAGCTTGTTATTGATAGGAGTTCTAACATGATTAACCTAACCTATCTGTTTTAATGAATACAAATTAAAAGATCTGCTGTATGTTTGAATCACTAAGCTGGAAGGCATCTCATTGCTAATAATTTTAGATGTACAAAACAGATTATATAGATTAAGGAAATAAAGATAATATCAGTTGTTTTTTGCTTTTTATAAGAGACTATTTAATTTTACCACCCACTGTTTTGAAACAACATCAGGTATATGCAGGCTATGGAGTTCCAGGGTTTGGTATTGGAATGTTTGCTGTGTGACATTGTGTGTACCTTGGTTTTTGATGTTACAAGGGCTCATAGATAAGAGATTTCCTTGAGTATCAGAAGAGAATTTGGCCTTTCAAACAATGTTTCTACTGTTAAGACTATGAAGGTGTTTGCAGTTGAACTGAATGAGTTTTGCATTATGAGACAGGATAAGCCTATGAGGTTTGAGGCAGAATAGCACAATTCAGATAGGAGATAGCCCCAATTGGTCCCAGGTATTTGGACTGGATGACAGAGCCCCACAATATGACAAAATATCAGGAACTGAGGCCCACTGGGGAGAAGCCGAGCACTCATGATCATTCTATTTGTCTCTCTTGCTCCATGCTGGTGGAAATGGGAGCAATCTGTCATATAATGACCAGGAAGACAAATGTACTAACTAACTTCTGTTTCCATCACTGAAATCAGAGTCTGGCACTCAACAATCGCCTGGCCACGCACATTTTCATCATCTCATCCTAGCTGCTAATCTGACTTTCTCCTTTCAAGGTAAAAGATTTCTCACTCTTTTATTTTGTTTTATTTATTTATTTGTTTGTTTGTTTATTTGAGACAGGGCTTCTCTGTGTATCCCCGGTTGTCCTGGAACTCTGTCTGTAGGCCAGGCTGGCCTCAAATTCAGAGATCCTCTTGCCTCTGCCTATCAAGTGCTAGGATTAAAGGCCTTCACCACCTACCACATGGCTTCAGTCTCTCTCTTTTTTTTTTAAATCACTGAAATTAAATTTTCTCTTTTGGGTTCTATCATAAAAGCAAACCTCAAAATGAATACCAAGGTGATTTTTCCATTAGCTACATGTCCAGTACTTTGTAAAACAGCTAATTGAGGGCTAGATCTTCCAAAACTGAACAGATCTGTACACACGTTCCTATTTCCTCTGGAGAATTTTCTAGTTAATTGACACACCTGTGCCATTGGATGTTCCCTGGATGCTTTACCCATCATTTGGTTGGTACATGGCAATACATGGCAGCTACCTTTCTGTTTCTCGACCTGTGAGGATCTCTCTTTAGAAACTTCTCGGACATCTCCCTTCCACGAATTAAACTCACTGCTACCCTTCGGGCTTAAAGTTTAGTTTATTTTGACCCATAAAGAGTAAATGCAGATATGGCATTTCATGGTGTGTGCTTCTGATAACGCAAATGGTGGCTTTCTGTATCAGGTTTTTGCTATATTCAGAAAAGAATATTAGTGTGTCATAGCCCACTGAAGTCATCTTACTTGATGTGTTATTGATGCTCAACAGCAAATGGTAATGCAATAACTAGTAGCAGCTATAGCTACTACTAAGGACCAAATAGAAAATACATGTGCATTTTGTGTTTTCTGGGAAATGCTGTTAGGAGTTCCACTTGGAGTGCCAGGCTTTGAATGACATTCCTCTTTGAAATGCATCCACAAACATTGTGATTATGATGTTTACATTAAGGTTGGGAAGATGGGCCTGGAGTGATGTCTAAGTGACTCAGAGTGCTTATTGTTATTTCAGAGGAGCCAGGTTAGGTTCCCAGAACCACCATGAAGGTTCACAAGCACATGAACACTAGTCCCAGTGGATCCAATGTCCTCTTCTGCATCTATGGGTGCTTGTGCACATGGGATTCACATAAACTTATGCAGGTGCACAGAGCAACACATAAAAGAAATAAATCTGTAAGATATTATAAAATAATAGTTCCTAGGACTCTGTTCTTTCCTAATACAAATGACTATTATGATCACCTGGTGGAGGAAGGGCTAAGCTCTACTTTAGAGAATGTTTCCATCTGTTCTGTTCTGTACATGATTCTTAGTTCCCTTCTCCCTGGTGACAATTTTATAATACCAGCTGTGTGTGCTTGCTGTCTTGCAAATAGTTACACAATTCCAAGACAGAAGCACACTCTAATACCAGTTGGACTTAGGTTGGACTCTCAATGCTGTTATTGTTTACCCATCTATCCCATTGACAGGATTATTTAAAAATCTGTAGACACCGGCAACGACTTTCTACTTTGCAGATCTGAAACTTGAAAATCATTTGCATCTTGTGTGAAGCTTATCACCACGTTCCCAGGCCCCAATCTCTGCATTCTGTAGACTTAGCTCCCTAGATGCAGTCCTGACAGCAGAGGCACAGCTGCTGAAAGTATAGGGAAACTCGCAAGGTCAGGAACTTGCCTCTGAGTCCCTGTTTTGAAACTGCTGGGCCATAGTTCCTCGCTTTGAGACAAAAATTGGCTTCAATCCCTAACCTTTACTCTTCTACTACTAGGATATACTTAAAAAGAAATCATGTATGAGTGGGAAACTTGAGAGAACTCTTACAATTAAGGATCCATACTTGATTAATATGTAGTGCATATTGGAGACTACCCCAGTGCTTTGTACATGGCAGGCAAGCACAAAACTATGGAGATACATAACCAGCCCTAGTATTGGAAAAGACAAAAAAAGGATCAGTTTCCTCATGAGCATCTTTCAGCACAGTGGGCACTACCGTGTAATGGTCCAAAAATTCTAGACTTGGGCTTTGGCTTTGCCATAGCTATGTAGCTTTGGGTAGTGTTGGACTCTCCCCAAGTGTCATTTTCCTTAAAGAAAAAAGCAGCTGGAAAAGTCCCTTCATAGCTCATTGTGGGGAGTTGGGGATTGATGCATGTGAAGCATTTAGCAGTGTCAGGCATAGGGAAGGACTGAGTATGAACTGTCACTGTGAACACATTCTATGGAAGAGTTTCTGTGCCAAAAGATTCCGCATGCCAAGCAATCTGACCATCATTTATAGAAGCCATGCTTCTATGTTGATGCCTTAGCTCATGTGAGGACTTGTGTATTTCTTTTATTTCACACTAGAAAACTTACAGGTTAGCTGTAACCATTAATTCAACCAACACTGTCTATCCCAGGAAACTTGTCCTAACTTCCAAACAAAGCAAAAGGCCTATCATGTACTGCTGCCCCACAGCTTTCCAATGAGTCTAGAAACCGTGGCTCATTGAGGGTAGGAAAGATGTGTAATTAAAATATTAGGTAACTTGGAAGTGGTAATGCATGCCTTTAATCCCAACACTCAGAAGGCAGAGGCAGGTTTCTGTGAGTTCAAGGCCAGACTGGTCTACAGATAGAGCTCCAGGTCAGCCAGAGCAACATAGTAAGACCATGTCTCAAAAAACAAAAACCATAAATCAAGTGTGTTTGTTAGTAAATCTTTTCTTTAGAGACATTGTTTAGAAGGTGGAAACATCTCTCTTTCTTTTTCTGAGTCTCTTCTCTCTCTCTTTCTCTCTCTCTCATTCTCTGTGTGTGCCTGTGTGTTCTCTCTTATTATTATATACAATTTAAAATTTTGAGATTATGTAGCCCAAGTTGGTCTTGAACTTGAAGTCTTCCTGCCTGGACCACCTGAGAGCTAGGAACACCAGTATGTACCACTATACTCATCTACCTCTTCCTTGTCTCTTTCTGGTTAAGAGTTCAAGCTATGGGGCTAGATAAATTACATTTTAACTGCTTTTATGATTTAGCTTTACATCTTGAGTTTTCCTTTTGCATTTGCTCAAGATGGCTTTGAACTCTGTATGTAACAAAGGCTGGTCTTGAACTCTCGGTCCCTCTGCCTCGACCTTTGAAAGGCTGGGATTCTGTATATGCTCTATCATGTTCAACTGTGTTATTTTACATGCCTTCATTGATGCAGGCTTGGTCTATGGTGCTACTGCAAGGTGAAAGACCTTTGGGGGACTATGGAAGGAAGCTATATCACCAGAGATCAGACCTTTGAAGGGTGTTTTGAGATCTGGTTCCTTACTTTGTGCCTTCTGCATGCCCTGAAGGTTTTGGTTTTGTTTTATCATGTGTTCCCAAAATGCTATTGTATTCTTATGACAGAAATATAAAGTGACACACTTAAGATTTCAATACCAATAAGTATTTAGGATGGAGCCTAAATCACCAGATCTTAGTTTTGAAATTTCTGTAGCATGTTAAGGTCTAAAGATAATCTTTTTGGTTCTATCTTAAGATTTACATACACATGTATAGACATACAGGTGTAGGTCTACAGAAATACCCACTTTTCTCATTATAAACTCATGTGTGTTCATTGTGGAAAGATCAGCAAGATGGAAAAGAAAACACATGCCATCACAGAGGGACAGGTTATTGTACTCGTAAACCTTTGCTGTGAGCCAGATTGCACTTGATGCCACCACGGCATGCTATGTCTGAGGAACGTCACTGAGGTTCATGATTGCGCTGTCATGCTGGCACCTATCTGTCTACACTCCTTTGTAATCACATGTCATGTTTTATTTCTTCAGAGATGAAGTCTTCATACATTCAAAGAGATTGTTAAGTCCTTGTCTGCAGGGCCATTGTTGGGCTTGCCATTGTTTGTTACATACTTAATTTCTGTTTCCCCATTTGCCTCTCCTGTGATTTCAGATCACTGAAATTCCTTCATTTCCCTCTTTCCCAAGTAGCTTTCCTTCTAACATATTCCAAGTAAAGCAAAAACAACAAGGAGTGTAGCCGAGAAACTAAATGTCTTCCCTTTTGTAATTGTGTGGTAATGTCATCCTTCTGGGCATTGATTTTTGTCATTCTTAAAAGAAAAGTTTGACTCTGAATTTACAGGTTTTGCTCATTTTAGTTTTAGTTTTGTTTTTGAAACAAGGTCTCACTCTGTAGTCCAGGCTGGACTGGTACTCACTGTGTAGACCATCTGGCCTTGGACTTCCAGAATCTCTATATGCTGGAATTGCAGGTATGTGCTATTACATTTGGCTCAAGTGACTTTTAATTTGTATTTATTTACTTATTTACTTTTATGTTTTTTTTTCATACAGGCTGGCCTAGAACTTAGTATGAAGTGAACTTTCATTGCCTTCCTGTGTCAGCCACCTGAATGCTGGGATTACAGGTATTGTGCCCTCCAATCTCAATTCCTCTTAACTCATTCAGGATCCCATATTATTAAATTAACTCATGTCAGAGTATAAAATGCCAGTGACCTAGACTTTCAGGAGAAATTGTATTATGAAGATTTATTAGTAGCTTTCCTGCTTCTGTGATGAAATACCATGACCTGAAGCCACTTAAGGAAAAAATAGTTCATTGTGGCTTGTGGTTCCAGAGAGGATGTCCATACGAGTTGGGAAGGCATTGCAGCAGGCAACTGAAGCAGGAAGCTGACTGGTCACATATTTAACCACATGACAGCAGAGAATGTGAACTGCAAGCGAGACAAGGCTGTAAACCTTCAAAGTCCTCTTCAGACAGCAAGGCTGCACCTCCTAAAGGCCATAAGCACCCCAAACTGTGCCACCAAACAGGGAGCAAATGTTCAGCTTGCTAAGTGTGAACCTATGGAGGGGGGCATTCCTCATTCAAACCATCACAAAAGATGATCTCATCTTAGCTCTGATAAATGCATTCACACATTCATTCATTCTCTTACATATTCCTTCCAGAGATATTTTCTAAGACTGGTAAATAGTCATCTGGTATCTTAAGATTCCTGTGTAATGAGAATTCAGACTAATGAAAATGTGATGATGGAAAAGTGCAGTAATAACATTTTAAAAGTATAGGGCTCAGCCCTTGTAAGTAAAAGTCACTTGGAGGGATCTTGAATTACAGCTACAAGGGACACAAGATTTATTCAACCTTACAAGTTTTATTCACTGAGCTTCATTGTCCTATTCCAATCACTAATATAATTTATAACTTTTCTTGTATCATTTTAAAATATTACTAAGTAGTTCTCTTTTGTCATTGTCCTACAGATGATTTTGAAATCTATAGTGCCTTACTGGTAACTCATTCCATACCCTTACTCCATGGTTCTGATTTAACAAGCTATGACAGGACGGATGCAGATATCTGTGCACTAAGCAAATGCAATCTTGCTACACTAAACACTACTCAGAAGGGCTTTCTCAGTTGCATCCTTCACACTGTTCAGGAAATTCATTACATCAGTACCCCCAGTCCCTCTGTTTTCCTCTGACCCGGAGCCACCCCCGGGCTGCTGCTTCGAAGGAGTCACAATGTATGTATTTACTATGGTGAGATGGAATTTTCTCAGAGAGACCAGCCCGTTCACACATTTGTTATATGCATTCCGCAGGTCTTCGTCTTCGCATGAAATGACAAACTCACGGACTGAGGGACCTGACTCTAATGAGCAAAGGAAGTCTCGGTGGGCTGGAGGCATGTACTCTCTCATTTCCTGGAGGAATTCTGCAGGAGATCCTACAGCAAGATGAAGACAGGTAAGGGGGTGGGGGAGAAAGTAGAGAAAGGGGGGACAAGGCCAGGCTGACTGTGTGATCATTATCTATATCCATTGTGGAGGATTTGAAGGAAGAGCTTGCTACTTGCTGCTAGCATTGGCTATTAATGAAGACAGAATAAGCAAAATATTCCTAATAAGATATTATCCCTGTGTTTGCTTTGCCTTCCTTCTCTTTTGTTCCCTGTCTTTCCTCTCCCTCTCTATTACTTCTCCCCTCCTTCCTTTATTTGGCTCTACTGGGCAAAACCTCAGTATGTAGTTCAGGATGCCTTTGAATTTATAACACTTCTTCAACATCCTGAATGATGGGATTATACATGTGCAGCATCACACCCAGCTCTTGCCTTCTTGCTTTTCTGTCATATTGGATCCTTCCAAGAGGCTTCTGGTACAAAAAGGGACTGTATAATCTGCCCTTAGTAGATCATGATGCCCAACCAAAGGGTTTGAGCTATCTTTTTTAAAACATGTATCTTAAGTTTCACCTAGCACAGTGCGTTCTCCTGTTTGCTAAGTTCAAGAAAACACAAAAGTGGGAGGATTTTTCTTTCTCTCCCCTGAAGCCCCTACAAAACATTTAATACATGCAGTCATCAGGTGCAAGCCATACTCTGGGATGCCTTGCTACAGGATGTTGCACACCAGGGCTGTGGCAGCTCTTTGCTGTCACTGAGGTCAGTGACAGCTTCTGCTCACAGATGTGTCTCATTTTCAGAGCGCATGATACTGGCTATAGTTATGTGTCAGCGCTCAATACAGAGAATGATAAACCTGGGTTTGAACTTTGGATCATCTGTGAAATAGGGTGAGAGTCCCTGATGCACCACATATATTCAGAAGAGAGGCTGTTGGGGAGGATCCTTAACCTGCATTAAGATATAGTCCTGATAGTAGTACAGAAAATATATGCTGTCATTTCTACCTACCTTTACCAGTCCTATGCTGTATTCCCAGAAGGATGTCAAGGCACTGAAAGATGCTGCTCTGGCCAGCGCTGCCCCCTGAAAACTTTTTTGGGGTGTCCCAGACCCCCTCATATAGCAGACCCTCTGACATCTTGGGGTTGCCTTTCCAACTAGACCAAAAAGAGAGGAAAAATCATTTGAATTAATTACCAGATAGAAATCTTACACCAGAGGGGATTCTTCCTCTAATTCTTCCTCTGTCACTCATTTTTGTGCACGAAAATAATAAATAGCAGAGTTCTGAGAGAGTTTGACATACTTTCTGAGTGGAACCTTGCTTCACCCTAGTTCAGGTCATTCTCTCTCTCTTTGTTCTGAGTCATTTTCCTACCTCTGGCCAACAGTCACCAGGTAACACAGTCTGTGCTTTCTATGCAACACTGATGTGGCTGTGAGCATAAAAATTATCATTTCAATACAAAGAATAGTAGAGGCCAGAAGTTAGGATCCGGTCTGTTCTTTACATGAATTGAGAAAATAAACTCAAGCCTCAGACTACATACCCCGACAAATATATGCGCAGAACATTAAAAAACTGGTTTGGATCCACGAATTCTGTGAAGAAAAAAAAATGGAAGTATTTACTAAATAGCATCAGAGGTATGCAATGAATTCAAACAAACTGCAAACAACTATCAGACTACATTAAAGGTACCAGGCAGACCCATGGAGTGTCTGTGGGCAAGTATGTCTTTCCTCTGTCCTCTCCTGGAAAAACCTACTCATCACCTCACCTGCACCCTGCATTGGGTCTGCTAAGGGACCAACTAGCCTTACCTACAAGACACATTGCACGGCAACACTCTGTGTGCTTCCTGACACAGTAGATGCAATGCTTGCAAAGACAAACCAGGAATGGACATGTAACTCACTGGGAGTGTGCTTTCTTGGCATCTGTGAGCTCTGGGCTCCACGGGCAGCACACACACACACACACACACACACACACACACACACACACACACACACACGCAAACACACAGACTCAAACACACATATGCTCACACATATGCAAACACACTCACAGACACACGTGCACACACATGTATGCAAGCATGCATGCTCAAATGCACATACTCTGTAGTCCCATGGGATCCACGCAGGGGTCTCCCTAACACTTACTACCATTTGATTAGAAGGGTTTTCTCCATCAATAGACCATCATTAGTAGCTTCAAACTCACAAAGAAAACTCCACTTGTTAAACTGAGCCAGGAAGGCACATTTCCTCCCCAAAGTACTCTTTTGCACATCCTGGGTGTTATAGAGTTTCTTCTGTTTCTACTTCAATTTTGAAGCAATTCTTTTCTCTGTTTCCCCATAGTGAATTTATGAAGAAGCAGAGTTAATTCAGATTGGAGTCTAGGTTTTTCAACCCTTAAATTGTCTTTGCATTCAACAGGTTTCTTCATGGATTTTAGTGGCAGGCAAGGAAGTTCCTCTGCGTTAAAAATACACCACTTGGAATTCTGGGTTCTTTGTTTACCAGTGGTGCAACCTTATCTCTTTGACTTTAGATTTCCTTTCCTGAAAAAGGAAATAATGAGATCTCCTCCCCAAAAGCGTAATCATGCAGCGAGGTGGACAAGTGCTCGGTAATGGTTGCCTTGCACTGCCTTTTTTAAAACACCTCTTTGCTTCAGATACCGGACACATGGCTATGAGCCCAGAATATGTACTGCCAATGATACTTACCACGCATTCTCCTAAAATATTCCCTGGCATTCTCCAGACTAGCAGCTATATCACACAGTGCCTTTGCCAACTCCTTCTGGTCTTGATTCTGTACTGCACTGGATACAGTGGGGATTGCCTTAAAATAAGGTTTAAAAAGTAGAGCTATGTAAGATCTAGCAGCAAACATAGGCACAGGATAATCATATCTTACTCAGCAAATCAAGTTTGTTTCCATTTCTATTTCTTGACTGTACATGAATGTATATGAATTTGTATACACCTGTTGGGTGCACATGCATGTGCTTGCACGCATGTGGAGGCCAGAGATTAACATCCAGAATCATTAAGAATCACTCATGGCTTATGAAACAGGACCTCTCATGGCCTGGAGCTTACTAATTAGGCTTGCTGGCTGACTGGAGAGCCTAGGGATCTGCCTATCTCCACCTCCAGGCCTTGCAAGTGCATCCTGACAAGCCAAGGTTTTTCCTACGGATTCAGGAGACCAGACTCAGGTCTCACCCTTACAAACCAAACACTTTACCCACTGAGCCATCTCCCCAGACCTCTGCATTTCTCTTTCTGGTCAGAACAATTGGATTTACATCACAGTGCATTAATGACCAATCCCTTTTAAGATTTTTATTTCTTGCTGAAATCTCAAGTTTGATTCTTAATTAGATTTTATATTTCAGGGAGATGTATGAAAATAACTAAATATCTCTTTTTTAGTTAAGGATGTATTTCCTTCAATTTTATGATCAGGGTAAAATCAACCATGCTATTGTAATTGAGTTGCTGCATAGTTGCTCTGTTACGTGAATGGGAAGGAAACAGCTAAGAAAGAGCAGACGTACTTGGATTGCAGGAGAAGCTGCGATTTCCACCAATAGAGAGACAAGGAAGAAGCCTTTACCGCAGTCCCCACCGGGAAACGAGAACAGAATGTCCATGTTCCTGAGAAAAACCAGTCACGGTTGGCAAACAATTCAGGAAAACCAATGGCATATTTGTAGAGCAACATACTTCCCAGAATCTTTATAATTTTTCATTTCAAAAAGAATTGTGCCAGAGTGGTATGTTGTGTCCTACTCTTTCTACTGCACATTTGAGATACTAAAAGTCAGGTATATTGGGTGCATTGCCTAAAGATCATATGTAATTCAGGTCATGCTCACACTTGGAATTTAATTCCAGAACACAAACCATATAATAGGTCTGTTTCCATAAATTGTACAGGCATGCATATTGTCATAAATGCATGCTCAAAGCCCTGAGTTCTATTCCCAGTAAACCCTGCCCACCCAACCCACTACTCCACACACTTGTGTGTGTGTCTCACACACACACACACACACACACACACACACACACACACACACACACACAAGACTGGCTAGATTCTATTTTTCTTTTCTACTGAAGTTTTGGCATTGTTGCAACTCTGTCTTCACAATCTGTGTGTCTATGGGTTTTGAAGTGCTTAGATTCCTGGGTTCTAAAGTTTGGCCACGATGATGCTTGTCTGCTGTGGGACCCTGTTTTAAAAAGCTCTTAATTTAAAGATACTGTTTAAACTCTTGGCCATCACCAATAAAGACCTATGGAACCATTTCTCGCCTCCTTTCCCGAAGTATTATTTTTGTCAGTTGTTACTTAAGGTGGTTCCAGCTAGAGGCCTCCTGTTGTGATAATGCTCTGAAACACTTGTGCCTCCAAGACCTTCACCCTCACTGTGTCTTAGGCTATAAACACAAGCCCTCCCCTCCCCCATCTTCTGGACTCCACCTTTCAATCTTCTGTTTGAGGAGTACTTGTAGCATTTTATTTTTTATAAATTTATTTCTATATATTTAGCCTAACTTCATCTAGGTGAGATCACACTAGTGTCATATGTCTTAGCTCCCCAACTTTTAATAAAGTTTAGTACATAGATCAAAACTGGTAAGAATTGGGTGAAAAAGAGTGACATAGACTAATAGGTGATATTATTAGTTAATTCTAGCCACAAATGTCATAGGGTCACATATACATAGAGATATGTACTTTTTTGTACCTGTCCATATTAATTTCATACATGTAGATGCAAATAGCAGCTTTGCAAGGTTCTGTAGCTACAATGTCAAATAGACATATCAATAGATACAACTAAGGGCTGGATTATTTGCCTTTTAAATAATTATTTTAATTACTTTCTTCTTAAACCCAATCATTTTGAATATCCCCATTATCCTACATTCACTTTAGAGAGCAAGTAATTCTTAGAATAAAATAAAAACCAAATACTTACTCATATGTCCTGGGCCTGAGGAGAGCAACCATAAAACAATGTGCCAATTGGAAGAGAAAAGAAAACAGTTATAAAACCAGGTGAATCTGAATATTTGTTCATACACTATGATTGATTGATTAGTGTTGAGATATAGGTTTAATGAAGGGAAAATATGTTTTTTTATATATTTATCAACCTTCTTAATGCTGAGACCCTTCAATAAAGTTCCTCATGTTGTGTTGACTCCCCAACCATAAAATTACTTTCATTGCTACTTCATAACTGTAATTTTGCTACCATTGTGAATCATGATGTAAATATCTGATATGAGAAGATAATTGATATGTGACTCCAAAAGGGTCACAACCTCCAGGTTGAGAACCTCTGAGTTATACTTTAAGAAATTAAAGAGCACAAATTCAGAATTATTTGTTACTAGGCAAGAACATTCTAGAACAAATCCTTGCATTTTGAGGCACTCCCATGTGCTGACTCCATCTCATAGGTACAAGTTATAGCCACAGAGGCTGCTAGCCCCTTGTTTTTTGTTTCAGGTCCCATCACTGGCTGACTTCTGAGCAGGCTGCCCTGAAAGCACACAGGTAGCTGCTTCTCCCACTGAGGATGTGTTCATTCTTAAACATAACTGTCTCTAGAAATTAAATCTGTGGAATCTCAAAAACACTTTAATGAAAGGAAACCACACATTAAGAAGTTTGTATTTGATGTTTGTGCTGGCTAATGGTTTCAGAAGAGGGAATATTAATTGAGAAGATGCCACCACCAGATTGGCCTGTGGGCAAGCTTTTCTTGATTGATGATTGATGGGGGAAGGCCCTGCTCAGTGTGGGCAGTGCCACCCTCTGAGCTGGTGGTCATGGTACTATAAAGAATTTGACTAAACAAGCCATAGATAGCAAACTTGGAAGCAGCACTCCTCATGGCTTCTGCTCCAGTTCCTGCCTCAAGATACCCCCTTGATAGAATTATGAGATGAAATAAAACATTCTTTCTCCAAGATGCTCTTAGTCGTGGAGTTTTATCACAGCAATAGAAATCCTAACTAAGACAATGGCTTTATTGATCTGAAATACAACTCCCTGGGTGTTGAGATATATACACTTGTGATCCTAGAGCCCAGGTGACTGATGCAGGGGGACAAGCAATTCAAGGACACTTTGGGCTATGGGGCAAGACACTGTCAAAAATAAAACAAATGAAACAAAGCTAGCAAAATGAACCAAAATATCTCAAATACCAACTAACCTTTAAATACAAAACCAATTAAATTAAAAACCAATTATCTGTGTGCATGATATGGGGCACATGTACCATGGTGCACACGTACAGGTCAGAGTGAAATTTTGTGGAGTCAATTCTTTGCTTCCTTTACTTGTGTCCCAAAGGTTAAACTTAGACTGACAAGGCTGTGCAAGTACCTTTGCCTGCTGAGCCATCTTGACAGACCCCAAACCAATGATCACTATTTAGAATGTATTTTTTATGTGGGGGAAGGAATTGAATAAAGAGAAGCATGAAGGCATTTTCTGAGGTGATACACACACTCCTATAGCTGCCTTCAGGTGGTGGATGTATGAGGCGTGTCCATAATACTCAGACTGAACATGGAGGCTCTCTGGATTTTCCTGTAGGTATCCAGATACTGCTGTCATGCTCATATAATACATTTGTAGTTACAAACACAACAGTCTTAGAAACTCTACCTAACAACAGAAGCTGTGCTGCCCTAAATTTAGGAATAAGTATCCTGCATTAATAGCATGCATTCCAAGCCCTGTTCTGCTCAATTACATACCCATTGGGGTCCTTTTTCTTCCAGTTTGCCAGGACACAGTCTGCGTAAGACAGAATCGGAGGCAGCCCCAGCTTCTCTGAGAGTTCACAGTAGGGAACAGCAATGTTTCTGGGCAGCACCTGATTAAAACAGCTCAATTTCAGCCACAGAAACATCTTCTCATCTCACTGCTAAAACCCATCCTGGAGCATAGATCTTGGAAGCCAGTGTGTAAAAAAGGAAAAGTCAGCTGTCTCTGGATTTCTTGGTTTTGCTAGGGACAAAACCAGAACCACTGTTCATCAAATCACACCTACGCATGCTGTGAATCCGGAAACACTTCAGTTGCAGCTAGTTACACATGTTCAAAAGGAAATACATGTTCTCCATCAGAGGTTTGCAGACATAAGACCAGAGGGGAACAGAGAAGCACTCAGTAAAATCATCTGAGCTCACTTGGGGAAAGTTTATAATGATGCTAGGACCATGATGGCCTCTACATGCAAACTTTTAAAATGTAGCTCAGTGTAGTCCAACATACATACATGAGGTCCCAGGCTCAACCCTAACATTGGGAAGCAGCAACTCCCCAGCATCACTAGTAATGATAATCATACAGTTCTAATATTTAACTTTTTGAAGTACTGGGGTTCAAATCTAGAATCTTCCACAGGCCAGGCAAGATCTCAATAATTGATTTATATTCCAAGCCCTCTAAAGCTTTTACATTTATTGTAAACTGGAATTCATTTTCATGTTAATGAAAGTCCAAAATGAGAAATATCCTCCCCCCCAAAAAAATCTCCAAACCTTTTTAATATCACCATCTCCTCGGTTCCACACATATGCCATGGTGATGTACCCCAGAGCCAAATGTGCCAGGCGCTGCAACCTGTGCCCTCTCAGCTCATCAGTGTTGAGTACTGGCAGCTGAGAATAGATGGAGACATTTGACTAACATCAATGCTGGAAATGTTGTGGGTTTTAAAACCAAGATTAAAATGTGAAGAAGCTACACAGAAAGACGATTACACAGTTTTTACAAACCTTCTCAACTTCTCCTCGAAGCTGCCCATTGTCAATCAGTGTAGGAAGATTACCAGCAATTCGGGTCCAGGCACTGAATGCCTGAGGCAGTTCCTCCTTGAAAGAAAAACAAGACCAGCATGTTTGAATTGCTCATGGAGCTCACTTAAAGTAGCATGGGCTTTCCTGAGGACAGTCTATGGAGCTTTTAGCTCCACTGGTGACCCAACAAACCCCAGGTGGGTGTTGCCGCCTGACCGTGCATAGGCAGAGGCCCATGCCCCTCCCCCTTCCAGTGCTTCATTCAAGTCTTTCCAAATCCGGCTACAATTCTACCGAGCCGTCCTCACTACTCCATCCTACCCCAGTCCCCTCTCCATGAATCCCATGGGTTATGCCCCTTTACACCGAATCACTTATTTTCTGATACTTTCTTTCTTCTCAGGCATATTTTTTGAATGGAAGAAAAATGAGATGGCATTGAAGTCACCAGTCAATTAGGCACTGCACCCAGTTTCACATATGTTTCTCTGACACACATTTAAAAATCCACCTGCCACTTCTGTTGTGTGTAACTGATTTGTAGCTCAAACACGCATTTCCAGTTTTCAGAGTCAAAATCTAATATGTCTCTTGCAGGGCCTGGCGTATTACTGGACACTTAGCGCCTGTTCCATACTAAGTAGGCAGTAGTCATGGCTGTTGCTATAATTTTTGCAGTTTGAGGTGGGGCAAAGAAATAGGATACAGTCTGTGTATGGCCATGTGTGTGTGCCTGTGTGTGGATGAATGTGTGTTTGTGTGTGTAAGTGTGTGCCTGTGTGTGGATGAATGTGTGTTTGTGTGTGTAAGTGTGTGCCTGTGTGTGGATGAATGTGTGCATGAGTGTGGATGTCTGTGCAGGTGTGTATATGTGTGCATGTGAGTGAGTGTGTGTGTGTGTGTGTGTGTGTGTGTGTGTGTATGTGTATGTGTATAGGTGAGAAGATAACCTAAGGCGTGTTGTTCACCTTACTATTGAAGCTGGGCCCCTCTATCTTAGAGCCCACCAATTAGGCCAGCAAGCCCCAGGGACCCACTGGGATTTCAAGTGCACACCACCTTACCAGCTTTTTGTTTTGTTTCGTTTTTTAGTGTGGCTCCTGGGGTTTGAATTTATGTTCTTGTGCATGCATGACACTGACTAAGCCATCTTCCTAACCTATCAATGTCTTTTTCCCCGACACGATTTCTGACAGATTTGTTCTCAGCATAAATCTTAGGAATCTCAACATATGATTGTTTTCCTTATTCAATCCAGAATGGTTGCCTCATCACTGAAAGGAAACAATTGATGGGTTCTCACACTCCTCTGAGACAGGCTGTGCGTGTGCTTTAGGAGTATCAAATAAAATACCTACTTGCTTGAACACTAGTACCCTGATACTGGGGACATCGAGCTAGTACCTAAGCTGTTGCAGGTAGGAGAGAGCATGATGCAAAGTGAAGCCATTCATGGGGAGGAACTGCTGTTTGCTTGGTGTCTACTTCCTCCACCACAGGTTATTTTCGCTCACACCCACAAATAAAAAATGAAATTCAAATAAAGATATCTCTTAAATCTCATATTTACGATCACACATCGACAATGAATCTTACACATTCAGGCAATGTCCTGAAATGGATCCCAGAACTCTAAACCACACCCACGTGGAGTCCCGATGCCTGCTCCCTCTGGCTGCCTCTGACTTCTTCAGCGATTTCTCAACCCATGGGTCGCTAGACCCTTTAACAGGGTTGCCCAAGACCATCGAAAAGCACAGAGCTTTACATTATGATTCGTAACAGTAGCAAAATTACAGCAACGAAAATAATTTTATGGTTGGGGATCACCACAATGTAAGAAACTGGGTTGCAGCGTTAGGAAGTTTGAGAATCACTGCGCTAGACACTGAAGTGGCCAGTACTCACATTGTGACTCGGTACACGGAAACCTCAACACTAGGTACTCCAGGGTACCCAAGGATGCAGCCTCCAGGGCGTCTCTTGCATGGGTACCAGGCATAGTGCCCACAGGCACCGGAGCCGGGGCTGTGCGCAAGACCTTAGTACCGCCCTCGAGGCTACAAGCTGCCTGATTGGATGGGAGCTGCTCCGGATGCTCCTCCTGAGCTCCCCGCAGGGTGCACGCCCTAGAAAGCCCCAGACCACAACAAGCTGGCACAGGCTTGCAGCCACCCTTAACTCTGCGGGGTTCTATTACCTCGATCACCTGGGAACCGCCTTGGTTTTCCGTATTTTATCTCAGTCTCTAGCCCACGGACACAAGATCCGTGCCTTCCTGGCTCAGCGCTCCTCCTGGCTGGATCCCTCCCAGTCTCCCTCAAGCTCAACAAGCGGCTGTTTACACCAGTTCTTAGTGGGACTAGGTGAGCACAGGCCACCTCGATAGGACTATCTTGCCTCCATCCTATTCTCCATTCCCCGTAAGTTCTCATAGTGAAAATTGTTGATGATAAACTGGTATGCGTGGCGTTCTTTACAATCCAATTAAGTGACAGAGTTTGCGTTTGTCCAGTAGGTTCTTGGGTTTGTTTTGTTTGAGACAGTCTGGTCTCTAATTTGCGGCCATCCTCCTTTCCCGGTGCTGGAATTATACTTGTGCACCACCGTACCTGGTTGAGACGTGTGGTGTTTTAAGATGAGTATATTCCCCAATACACACACACACACACACACACACACACACACACACACACACACTGCACTTCGAGGCTAAAAACTTGCACAAAAGCACAGTCGAGTAGTTTAGACCCTTCTTTGAATCATGCTTGGCAAACGATAAGCATTATTGATACTTAATAAAAGGCACTTGATATGCAGTCTCATCTATAGAAATTAGTGAGGAACACAGGCTCTGTACACTTGATATAGTTCAGAAGAGGAGGGTAATTCCCACGACTTGGGCCATTTGACTGTTGCCTTTGAAAAGGTTGTTGTTACCAAACCACTTCCCCCTACAAGCTTTATGAAGTTAAAAGACTTCCCATGCTGTCCTTCTTTCGTTACTTTTCATTTCCACGCTAGGAAAGTAAGGAGCACAAACATGAATGAATTTGGAAGGACAGATATTGAAGGACAAGGAAGCTCCCTTATTTGTACCCTGGTTCCAAGTTTGATAGTTCTTTATGAAATCGTTCATGAGAAGGTGAGAGGGGACATGGTTGCCTTCTTAGAAATTCACCTGTCATGATAAATTATGAGGATATAATGAGGATAAAATAAAACAGAGTTTTCACTTAGATCTCTCTTACCAGTGGATGTGGCAGAGCAAAACCTACATCTTCATTTATGTGGTATTCTTCAAGGGTCCTCCTAGAGCCTTCCGTAGGAGACGTGTGTGCCATTGCTGTCCACTCCACTGACCCCCTTGGCCACTGAAGGAGCTCCCAAGCATCTCTTTATAGACACAGTTGGGCCAATCCCCACAGCTGATGCGTAGGCAAGGAAAAGTGACTTCCACTTGGGAGAGTTTCATTTTCTATTTTATGTATTTGTGATTTGACAAACAGCAAAAACCACAAAGCAAGTCTATTCACCATATGAAGAAATTAAACATTTGTATTTCTTATCAGACTTATCTTTAAGGACATCAGCTATTGGCTATGATGTCCCCGGGGTTTCCAGTACCCATTATGGTGACTGAGTACATACACCCTTGCAAATACCTCCACCCTATCTGTTACCCCAGCAGAATCGGGAATTAAAGCCTCAAAGGGCACAACTGAAATGACAAGAACCATGAAGATAGGTGACCAGGAGAGAGCATTTTACTTTAGAAAGCTTTTCAAAGTTTGAGTTTAAAATGAAGTGATCATGACAGCTATGGTCTAAAGTACCAGTAGTTATCTGTTACTGACTTTCATATACATTTCCATAGGTCTTTAAAAATATCAGTGTCATGCCTCAGTTACCCTGAAGGCCAACCTAGGAGACAGGTTAGCCAGCAACTGAAGCAACAGAGAGCAAAAGCACTTGATGGGCAGGGCAGATCCTTACACAGACCTTCTCTTTGTTATCTTACCCAGATGTCTGTGTTAAGTCTAATGGAGGGCTCACTTCTTCATGTAACTAATGAGTCAATTTCTTGGAGGGTCATTCACCTTTTTTCTACTGTATTTGGCTGCCAGGGCAAATGTATGATGAGGCAACAGCTCTGCACATCTGGAGACTGTCTTGTATGTCCAAAACTAAAGCAAAAGTTCAAATAACAAAAAATGTTTCTCACAATACAAAATTGAGACTGTCTAGTAAAGGTTTATATAGTACATCTAAGTTTATGTCCACTTTGATACAATGTTTTTTGTCTTGTTTTGTGTTTTTTATTATATTTATTTTTTTTTAATTTTCAAGATAGGGCCTCACTCTGTAGAGCTATTCTTGTTCTTGTGAAATACTGAACCAAAAGAAGAAACCACATTGTTCTTTTTGATGATCAGAAGAAAAAAATAAAAGTACACTAAAAGACAATGCAGGCTTATCATGCAGGCCATCAGTTCTTGGGGCAAACTAATGAACCAAGACTCTGGAACATTCTAGAACAACTCTGACATCATTAGCCTGTGATGGCTTTTCTTTGAACAGATGGCTTTTACAAGAATATGTACTCATTATAAAAAAAAAAAGTCAGGAAAAATCGAAACCAAAAATAACACAGCAAGGAGAATGGTGAGGCTTTTGTAAACTAAATGTTTCATGAGGGTGATTCATTTGGAGCCATGTCCAAGGCGGGTCATAAAATCTTTTTTTTTTTTTTCATGAAGTCTTATTATATCTTCAAGGTATGACAAAAGGTAAGATTTTTACATGAAGTCCTATCATTTCTCCTTGAAAGAAATACTGTAACACATTATTGACAACTGGAAAATGTGTTAGTCTAAACATGGAATGAAGTTCTAGAAATTCTGACTTGGAAAAAATATCTCAGGAGAAGTTCTAAAGAGCAATGGCTAGTAAAGTTTGTCACCCTGCTTACCCAGGTGCCTCCATCCCACGTTGGATGTCACACACATATGCTGTATTTGCTTCCTTCTATTTTGTGTCACATCCTTCAAATGTTTCCCATTTCATACATCTGAAACTATATTGCATCAATCCTGTCTTCTTGGCTCTTGCCGTCTTTCTGCCAGCTTTCCCACGGATATTCCCTGAGCCTTAGATGTAGTGGTCATATTACAGATGTCTCATTTGGAAGTGGGCACTCTACATTCTCCTATTCTCTTCATTTTGATCAGTTGTGGATCTCTATAGCCTCTACTGCAAAATCTTTGCTTGGTGAGAGATGAGAGTTGACCCATCTATGAGCATAAACACAAGTATTTAGCAGGAAGTTGAAACCCTTATTAATTTAGCAACATGGCAGCAGTAGGTTCTCTTCTAGAATCAAAGGATCAGGATACATTTCCAGGCATGAATTACATTCTGTTGAATGGACTGTAAACACAAAGAATTGTTGGTTATCCCTAAGACGTACGTGCCATTATTGAACTCTTGGGAGTAGTCTGCTGGGATGGTCATAGCTGTGGTTTTCAGGAACTACAACCGTGTAGTACTACTAACGCTTCTCCCTTGGCATCTGTGTAGCACCTATTAATATGATGAGAGTTATCCTCAGGGAAAAGACCTCCAGCTTGACTTCTCCAAGCACTGTGGTGAAAGCATGCAGTGTCTTCAGCAGTAGGGTCTTACCTTCAACAACCTAGAGCAATGGCAATAGCCTATACTGTTTTGGGTGTCTCTTGGATTCCCTTGACCAAAAACTTGAAGGGATTTATCCCTGACTGACAATAGAGGTTTTGTTAGTCTGTGGCTCTTGCTGGGGATCATACCCTTCATGTGGCGTAACTCTATTTTTATGTAAACTTATGGAATAATAGGTTTCCCTCTGCTTTCCCCCCAAAACATCTTTAGTATTATATATCTGTCTTCTCCTCCTCTCCCTCTGTACCTTCCTCCCCTTTTCCAAGTATTTCCCTTTCCCCCAATTCCCCTCCCCCTTCCTACAAGCCAGTCCTATATCATCTTCTCTAGCGTTTTTAGCACATGGGTTTTTAAAATGTATTAGTCGTCTCATTTCAAAACATACACAGTGAAACCAAATTATAATTTTAATTGCAGATCAGTTTAATATTCTGAACTTTATTCTTACTTCAAAAAGTTGTTATTGATACTGGTGTAGGGGCTGGTATGCATGTTGGTGGCCAGATGATGGTGAATGTTCCCAAACTTTTCCTAAATTCTCCAAAGAGGACGTTTTGGTGCACAGTGATGGCACTGGAGGTGTAGCTCAGTGTCAGCAGTGTGGATGTTGGGTTGGGTACAGTTCAGATTCTCACCCAGGAAACATCAGTGATGCAAACACTTAAAATGGGTCTTCCCACCTCAGTGAACACAGTCAAAATAACTTTTTACAACCATCTTCAGAGGCTGACCTTAACCTAGAAAATCCCTCATTGTGTGCCTGGAGACTTGGCTCCTAGGTGTCTTAGATTGAGTTCAATTGGCCGTTAACATTGACCATCGTGGGGAGTGAGTGTGGAAACAAAAGTGATTTTTGACGGAATGTCTGGCATCCCCTGAGGTCTTCACTGTCAAGCTCAGGAATTCTAGGAAACTGCACATATGGGTCATAATGTCTTGCTGGCCACCAGGTCAGAGGAAGGATATTTTACTCATAACTTGGATATCAGTTACATCCAAACTGTATTAGATTTTAGCAGCTCAAAAGATTTTGTGAAAATGTGAGCAACATGATTTTTTCCTTCCAATCTTTCCTCTTCAAAAGAATTAATTTATGGGGCAGGGCTTGTCTCTAATTCTAACACTTGGGAGACTGAGGCAGGAGAATGGCAAGTTTGAGGACAGCCTGGGTTACATAGTTTGACTGTTTAAGAAAAAAATGTTAATTAATTTCCTCACTCCTTTTTCCTTAGTTCATTCATTAAATTAGAAAGCCCAGTAATTCTTCTGAATTTGAGGGAACAGGCTGCTCATAAGGTGTTCAGCATAAATGGGCCACAGGTCACCACTGCTGGCCACAAACATGTCTTGCCCTGCCCACAAATCAAGCTGTGGTCAGTAGAGAAATTACAAGATTCCAGTTTGAGGTAGATCCCGTGAACTTTTTAGTGTCATCAAGAAGAGTCACTGATTGCAGTGGTCCTTGCCTTAATCCTAGCCCTGGGGAGGCAGGGAGAAAACAGGATTGCCTCAAGTTCAAAGCCAGCCTGGCAACATGGTGAGTTCTCTGTGCTGAAGGTTTAAACTCTGGTTCTCCCATTTGTGTGGCACACATTTTATTCATGAAGCATTCTCCCTAGGCCTCAAACAAGTGAGATTTTAAACTTTGTTTTATATTTAGAGTTTCTGCAATGGACAGGACCACATGAAATGCAATGGTGGAGAATATGAAGACTGATGGTGATGAAGAACTAAGGTGGGGGACTACATTTATAGTGCTATGAGGAACTGTGGAATTAAGGCTACACATGCTCGTTGTCTATATCCTCGGCTATGTCGACAAACAGATACAGGAACACACATTTTGAAGCAATGCTCTATCCAAAATTGGCCTTGAGTTCCACATGGAACAAAGGATGATCTTGAATGGGGAAATGTGCTCAGGGGCTGGGAGCGGGGGAGAGAAAATGATTCCCACTTTCACACAATTCCTAGTATTTATTCGTTCAAGAAACATAAAATTCTGAATAAAATTAATAACTTGAAAAATGCTACTGCTGCTGCTGCTGCTACTACTACTACTACTACTAATAATAATAATAATAAATTAGGCTGGGCAGTAGTGGTGCACACGCCTTTAATCCCAGCACTCAGGAGACAGAGGCAGGAGGATCTCTGTGACTTCGAGGTCAGCCTGGTCTACAGAATGAGTTCCAGGACAATCAGGACTGTTACACAGAGAAACCCTGTTTCAAAAAAACAAAGCAAAATGAGGTATACCAATTGGAAAGGTTATTTGGCCTTTGAAGAGTGCTCGGGTGTGCCACCTGACAGCTCTTGATTACACTGAGGTTCACAAGCTCCCTAATCGTCCTATTTTTAGAGGAGAATAAAGACAGGTCTGTTCTAGGTATGACAGGCTGTATTTGCTGCTCATGGGTCCCATTTTTTCCCTCTCACTTCAGAAGTGTCAGCAGAGCATTTTTGTTTAGCACATGATTTTTGTTTAGCACATACATGGGGACAGGCATAATTATCTTGGTTTTCTGGAAGAGCTTTTGTAGAATTAGTATCAACTTCCCCTTCAGTGTTGCATAGAATTCATCTTTGATGCTATCTGGGTCTACAGCAATCTTTCTGGAAATGTTGTAAATTGATTGCATTTCTGTACTGAGTAGAGGTCTACTGAAGTAACTTATTTGTTCTGAATTGGTTGTGGTAGCTGAGGATGAGTGGTGTTTTTCCATTGTATGTGAGATTCCATGTTGCTTCGATACACATAACCAATACCATTTGTCCTCTCCACCTGTCTGCTGTGGAGTCTCATGCCATTGCCCTTCACTAGCTGTTCTGGTGGCTTCAGTCTGTTCCCTTATTCAAGCAAACCCCACTAAAAGTTCATCAGACCCATAGCCAAGCCCCATCCTTTGGACTTAACTCTGCCTTTTCTGTCACTTCAGAGTACAGACTCTAATTGGTTTTCATTCTTCAATCTTTCCCCACTTTATCTTCCTTAAACTTATGATTCTGTCAGGCCCCAGGTCTGTGGCTCCAGAAGTTTCCAGCAGGAAGAACTTCAAACAGCCCTCCCAACACTTGCCACTAGCCACCCTTGACCCACCATTTGTCACCTGCCATCCACAGCCTCTGAAGAGACACCTAGAAGCCTCCACTTTTACATGTGTCCATTTTATTTTACAAAAGTCTGAGATTTAAACTGCATCCAGGAGTAACAGAGGGATTAGAACACACATTTTCTCCTTTGGTCCATCCTTGGCAGCTTTCTGATATAATGAGTAACTTGCTGTAATGAAGAGGAAAAGAGAAATTAACGATGGGATCAAGAACAAGACCAGCTTCTGGGTTACCAGCTAGAGTAACTTTCAAATACACAAACATTAAATCATGTCAGACATACCTAGTCTTGAGGGAACTGTCCAAAAACTACAAAAGGAAGGTGGTATGTACACAATCTATATTTATAATCTACGTTTTGGACAAACCATTCACAGCCATGAAACAACCATAAAATAGGACACATTTCTTTTTCTAAGATTGAACTTTTTCTTTTGTCTTCCTTTTGTTTGTTTTAAAGACTGGTAGATTTTATGAAGCTCCATCATCTTGCTTTTGTCCTGTCAAAATTGGGGTTACAGGTATGTGCCTTCTGGTCAACTCAGCTTACCTCACTTTATTTCTCAGGGGGAAAGTCATGGTTTAGGGAAACTAATGAAAGATTAGATGCTTCTTGTGTGTATTAATATAGAGTTCGCATGTGAGAAAGCAATAGAGCAGTGGCTCTCAACTTGTGGGTTGAAACCCCTTTGGGGGTCAAAAGACCTTTTCACAGCATTGAATATCAGAAATCCTGCATATCATATACTTATATTACAATTCATAACAGTAGCAAAGTTACAGTTATGAAGTAGCAATGAAATAATAATTGGTTGGGAGTCACCACACCATGGGAAACTGCATTAAAGGGTCATGGCATTAGGAAGGTTGAGAACCACCGCACTAGACCCTGAGGTGGCTAAAACCCTTATAGTGACCGGGCACACAGATACCTCAACACTAGGTACCCCGGGGCACCCAAGGGTACAGGCTCCAGAGCACTCCTAGCAAGGGTACTGGTGCCCATTGACCTGGGAGCCCCGGGCTGCACACTGGTATTGAAAGCATGCTGTAGCTAATATTCAGATTGGCAATTTGCATTCCATTGAAGGTTTCAAGTTTTTATTTACTCATTTTCAGATAATACATTTTGCTATGATAAAGTGTCCACCGTATAGAATTAAGCCCTTTCCTTCCCAAGTTGCTTATAGTCATGTTGCTTTATCACAGCAATAGAAACTCTAACACACACACAACATATGCACACACACAGATACACACACACACACACACACACACACACACACACACACACATAACACATCACACATACATACCCATACATGTACACATATACACATACAGATGTACGCACATACATGAATACCCTCACATGCATATTTAATAGTAGAATTTAAAATTTCAACTTGGAGAGTACATTTTGCTACATAATTGTGTTGTCCATCCATGCTTGAATACATATATGCAATATCTACACAGAAAAGTTAAAATATAGTATATCTTAGCCTTAAATAGAAACAAAAATAAAGTAAGAAAAGCTTTGGCAAATGTCTAGGCATGCATTTGGCAAAATTTTGAATTGAGATCTATCAAGGAATGGTGGGCCAACTCTGCCAGGCTGAGTCATAACTGTGGGGCCTTCCTTTTGTGACAATGAATGTATAGTGCCACCTTGTGGCCACTGCAAAAATTACCATTGGACATTTTAAGTAGCTAAAGTTGATCAACTAAAGATGGTTGTTTTTTCAACTTCTTAAATTTGAATTAGAAACAGTATTGTTTTACATGACAATCCAAGTTCCCTTCTCCCTGCCATCCTCCCCTACGACCCCCCCCATCTAAAACCCTATCTATCACATATCCTTTCTGCTTCCCATGGATGGTGAGACCTTCCATAGGGTGTCATCAGAGTCTATCATATACTTTGGGATAGGGCCTAGGGCCACCCCCGTGTATCTTGGCTCAGGGAGTATTTTTCTATATGAAATGGGCCCCCAAAGTCCACAGCTATGCTAGGGATAAGTCCTGAAATTCTACGGGAGGTCCCGTAGATTTCTGAGATTTCCTCACAGAAACCCATGTTCCTGGGGTCTGGATCAGTCCCATGCTGGTGTTCCAGCTATCAGTCTGGGGAGCAAGAGTTCCCCGATGTTCAGGTCAGCTGTTTCTGTGGGTTTCCCTAGCCTTGTCTGGACCCCTTTGCTCTTCATTCGTCCTTCTTTGCAACTGGGTTCCAGGTCTGTTCGGTGATTAGTTGTGGGTGTCTGCTTCTACTTCCACCAGCTGCTGGATGAAGGCTATAGGGCAGCATGTAAGTCATCAATCTCATTATCAGGGGAGGGCATTTAAGGTAACCTCTTCTCTGTTGCTTAGATTATTAGCTGGTGTCATCTTTGTAGATCTCCAGACATTTCCCTAGTGCCTGATTTCTCTGTAAACCAAAAATGTCTCCCTCTATTATGGTATCTCCATTCTTGTTATCTTCTATTCTTCCCCTGACTCAACCTTTCTGCTCCCTCATGTCCTCTGCATCCCTCCTCTTCTCCCTTCTCATTCTCCTAGCTCCCTGCCCCCTCTTCCCATGCTCCCAATTTTGCTCAGGGTATCTTGACTCTTTCTCCTTCTCCAGGGGACCATGTATATCTCTCTTAGGGTCCTCCTTGTTTATTAGCTTCTTTGGCAGTGTGGATTGTAGGCTGGTAACCATTTACTCTATGTCTAAAATCCGCATATGAGTGAGTACATACTATGTTTGTCTTTTTGTGATTGGGTTACCTCGATCAGAATGGTTTCTTCTAGTTCCATCCATTTTCCTGCAAATTTCAAGATTCCATTGTTTTTTTTCTTTTTTCCCCCGCTGAGTAGTACTCCATTGTGTAAATGTACCACATTTTCTCCATCCATTCTTCGGTTGAGGGGCATCTAGGCTGCTTCCAGCTTCTGGCTATTACAAATAATGCTGCTATGAACATCGTTGAACAGATGTCCTTGTTGTATGAATATGCTTCTTTTGGGTATATGCCTAAGAGTGGAATTGCTGGATCTTGTGGTAGACTGATTGCCATTTTTTTGAGAAGTCTCCATACTGATTTCCAAAGTGGCTATACAAGTTGGCACTCCCACCAGCAGTGGAGAAGTGTTCCCCTTTCTCCACATCCTCTCCAGCATGAACTGTCATTGGTGTTTTTGATTTTGGACATTCTGACAGGAGTGAGATGGTATCTCAGAGTTGTTTTGATTTGCATTTCCCTGGTGGCTAAGGATGTTGAACACTTTCTTATGTGTCTTTCAGCCATTTTAGATTCCTCTATTGAGAATTGTCTATTTAGTTCTGTACCCCACTTTTTAATTGGATTGTTTGGTGTTTTGGAGACTAGCTTCTTGAGTTCTTTGTATATTTTGGAGATCAGCCCTCTGTCAGATGTGGTGTTGGTGAATATCTTTTCCCAGGCTGTGGGCTGCCGTTTTGTCTTGCTGAATGTGTCCTTTGCCTTACAGAAGCTTCTCAGTTTCAGGAGGTCCCATTTATCAATTGTTGACCTCACTGTATGTGCTACTGGTGCAATGTTCAGTAAGAAGTCTCCTGTACCCATTAATTCAAGGGTATTTCCCACTTTGTCTTCTAATAGTATCAGTGTAGCTAGATTTATGTTTTTATTGATGATTTATTGATGCATTTGGACTTAAGTTTTGTGCAAGGCGATAGGCGTGGGTCTAACTGCAGTCTTCTACATGTCTTCAAACAGTTATGCCAGCACCATTTGTTGAAGATGTTCTCTTTGTTCCATCATATACATTTGGATTGTTTATCAAAAATCAGGTGTTCCTAGGTGTGTGGGCTAATATCAGGGTTTTCAACTCTATTCCATTGGTCTACCTGTCTATTTTTGTGCCAATACCAAGCTGTTTTCAGGACTATAGCTCTGTAATAGAGCTTGAAGTCAGAAATGGTGATGCCTGCAGAAGTTCCTTCATTGTACAGGGTTCTTTTGGCTATCCTGGGTCTTTTGTTTCTCCATATAAAGTTGAGAATTGTTCTTTCAAGGTCAGTGAAGAATTGTGTTGGGATTTTGATGGGGATTGCATTGAATCTGTAGATTGCTTTTGGCAAGATTGCCATTTTTACTATGTTTATCCTACCTATCCAAGAGCATGGGAGATCTTTCCATTTTCTGGTATCTTCTTTAATTTCTTTCTTTAGAGACTCAAAATTCTTACAGTACAGGTCTTTCACTTTTTTGGTTAGTGTTACCCCAAGGTATTTTATGTTGTTTGTGGCAATTGTAAAGGGTGATGTTTCTCTGATTTCTTTCTCCGCCAATGTGTCATCGGTATATAGTAGGGCTACAAATTTTTTTGAGTTAATGTTGTATCCTTCCACTTTGCTGAAGGTGTTTATCAGCTGTAGGAGTTCCCTGGTAGAGTTTTTTTTGGGTCACTCATGTAGACTATCATATCATCTGCAAATAGTGAGAGTTTGACTTCTTCCTTTCTGATTTGTATTCCCTTGATCTCCTTTTGTTGTCTTATTGCTCTAGCTAGAACTTCAAGGACAATATTAAAGAGGAATGGAGAGAGTGGACAGCCTTGTCTTGTCCCTGATTTTAGAGGAATTGCATTGAGTTTCTCTGGATTTAATTTGATGTTGGCTGTCAGCTTGCTGTATATTGCTTTTATTACATTGAGGTATGTTCCTGTTATCCCTGATTTTTCCAATACCTTTATCATGAAGTGGTGTTGGATTTTGCCAAAGGCTTTTACTACATCTAGTGAGATGATCATGTGGTTTATTTTCTCAGTCTGTTTATATGGTGGATTACATTGATGGATTCTCATGTGTTGAACCACCCTTACATCCCTGGGATGAAGCCTACTTGATCAAGATGGATGAAATTTCTGATGTGTTCTTGGATTTGATATGTCAGTATTTTATTGAGAATTGTTGCATCAATGTTCATGAGGGATATTGGTATGTAGTTCTCTTTCTTAGTTGTGTCTTTGTGTGGCTTAGGTATCAAAGTGATTGTAGCCTCGTAAAAAGAGTTTGGCAATGTCCCTTCTGCTTCTTTTGTGTGGGACAATTTGAGGAATATTGGTATTAGCTCTTCTTTGAATTTCTGGTAGAATTCTGCAGTGAATCCATCTGACCCTGGGCTTTTTTTGGTTGGGAGACTTTTGATAACTGCTTCTATTTCCTTGGAGTTTATAGGTTTGTTTAAGTTGCTTATCTGTTCTTGATTCAATTTTGGTAAGTGATATCTGTCCAGAAAATTGTCCATTTCCTTTAAATTTTCAAATTTTTTGGAGTACAGGTTTTCAAAGTATGACCTGACGATTCTCTGGATTTCCTCAGTGTCCATTGTTATGTCCCCCCTTTTCATTTCTGGTTTTGTTAATTTGCATGTTCTCTCTCTGCCTTTTGGCTAGTTGGGATAATGGCTTGTCTATCTTGTTGATTTTCTCGAAGAACCAACTCTTTGTTACACTGATTCTTTGAATTGTTTTCTTTGTTTCCACTTTATTGATTTCTGCCCTCAGTTTGATTATTTCCTGGCATCTGCTCCTCCAAGGTGAATTTACTTCCATTTGTTCTAGAGTTTTCAGCTGTGATGTCAACTCTCTGGTGTGACTATTCTCTAGTTTCTTCATGTGAAACTTAGAGCTATGAACTTTCCTCTTAGTACTGCTTTCAAAGGGTCCCATAAGTTTGGGTATGTTGTGCCTACATTTTCATTGAATTCTAGGAAGTCTTTAATTTCTTTATTTCTTCTTTGACCCAGGAATGGTGCAATTGTGTGTTGTTCGATTTCCATGAGTTGGTAGGTTTTCTGCACTTTTTGTTTTTGATTTCTAACTTTAAAGGTGGTCTGATAAGACACAGGGGATTATTGCATTTTTTTTGTACCTATTGAGGTTTGCTATGTTGCTGAGTATGTGGTCAATTTTTGAGAAGGTTCCATGTGATGCTGAAAAGAAGGTATATTCTTTTGTGTTTGGATGGAATGTTCTATAGATGTCTGTTAATCCCAATTGTATCATAACTTCTGTTAGTTCCTTTGTCTCTTTGTTAAGTTTCTATCTGGTGGTCCTGTCCAGTGGGGTGTGAGAGTGGGGTGTTGAAGTCTCCCACTATAACTGTGTGAGGTCTTATTTGTGATTTGAGTTTTAATAATGTTTCTTTTACGAATGTTGGTGTCTTTGTATTTGGGGCATAGATGTTTAGAATTGAGACTTCTTCCTGATGGATTTTTCCTGTGATGAATATGAAATGACCTTCTTCATCTCTTTTGATTGATTTTAGTTTGAAGTCTAACTTGTTAGATACTAGGATAGCTACTCCAGCTCGTTTCTTGGGTCCATTTGATTGGAATATCTTATCCCAACCCTTTACTCTGAGGTAATGTCTGTCTTTGAATTCGAGGTGTGTTTCTTGTATGCAGCAGAAGGATGGATTCTGTCTTTGTATCCAGTCTGTTAGCCTGTGTCTTTTTATAGGCGAGTTAAGACCATTAATATTGAGGGAAATTAAGATCCATTGAGTGTTTATTCTTGTTTGCTTTTGATTTGTTGTTGGCACTGGTATTGTATGTGGATTTATCCTGCCTTTTATTTTGTGTTTTTTGTAGAGTGGGATTATCTATTGCCTATGTTTATGTGAGTGTAGTTAATTTCCTTAGGTTGGAGTTTTCCTTCCAGTACTTTCTGTAGGGCTGGATTAGTGGTTACATATTGTTTAAATCCTGTTTTGTCATGGAATATCTTGTTTTCTCCATTTATAGTGATTGAAAGCTTTGCTGGGTATAGTAGTCTGGGCTGGCATCCATGTTCTCTCAGAGTTGGTAGAATATCTATCCAGATCCTTCTGGCTTTCAGAGTTTCCATGGAGAAGTCTGGTGTAATTCTGATAGGTTTGCCTTTATATGTTACTTGGCCTTTTTCCCTTGCTGCTCTTAATATTTTTTCTTTATTCTGTATGTTTGGTGTTTTAATTATTATGTGACGAGGGGACTTTCTTTTGTGGTCCACTCTATTTGGCGTTCTGTAGGCTTCTTGTACTTTCATTGGCATGTCTTTCTTTAGGTTGGGAAAGTTTTCTTCTATGAATTTGTTGAATATGTTTTCTGCACCTTTGAGTTGGGTGTCTTCACTTTCTTCTATATCTATTATCCTTAGGTTTAGTCTTTTCACGGTGTCTCATATTTCCTGGATATTTTGTGTTATGGATTTGTTGAACTTCAGATTTTCTTTGCTTGATGTACTTATTTCCTCTAATTTATCTTCAGCATCTGAGATTCTGTCTTCCATCTTTTGTATTCTATTGGTTCCTGATTGTTTACTCATCTTTTCCACTTCCAGCATTCCCTCAGTTTGTGTTTTCTTTATTGTATTTAATTCAGTTTTCAGGTCCTGAACTGTTTCCTTCAGCTGTTTAGTTGTATTTTCTTGGCGTTTTTGGCTTTCCTTGATTTCTTGCATCTTTTGGTTCTTCTCCTCTCTTAGGTTCTCTATCATCTGCATGAAGTTGTTTTGAAGGTGGCTCTCTCCTGCTTCTTCTGTGTTGGGATGTTCATGTCTTGCTGGTGTAGAGTCCCTAGACTCTGGTGGTGTCATATTCGTTTTCCTGTTGTTGGATGTGTTCTTATATTGTCGTCTTCCCATCTCTTCTTGCAGTGGGTACAGGTGGTGTCACTTCCTTTCCTGGTGTGTATGTGTCAGGTGTTCTCTTCAAGTGGGTGCAAATGGCTCCGATACTCTGATGGGTCTCAAGTTGGGTGCAGGCAGGTCTGAGGCACTCGCTCTCCAGGTGGGCGAGAGCAGGACTGGCACATAGATGTCAGCTGACTCTGGGTTGCTTGGTCCTCAGGGGTTGAGTCGTCCTGTCTGCAGACCCTTAGGCAGGAGTTCCCAGAGTGGTCAGGCAGAAGTTAGGTCCAAGGCAGGGGCCGAAGCAGCTCACCTCTGCACTCTCTGCACTCTGTGGGGGCCGGAATAGCCCAACGATATCAGCAGGAGCCAGGGTCCCAGGGTCCCAGGGTCCTCAGGGACTGATTCAGTCTCTCAACTAAAGATGGATGAAGAGTAATTTGACTGTGGAAATGGGAGGGCACTGCTCCTTCCAAATATCTCAGGAGACTAATATGTGACTAGGAACTTCCTGTAAGTGTGTTATGTGTAGTCAATGATGTGTGGCAGCTTCATGGGGTTTTCCAAATAAACACATCATCCCCTGGGTCAGGGAGAACAATCTTGTCTCACCCATGAGGCATTCTTCACAGGGGACTGGCTGCTCCAGCACCATATGCAGATCTTTAGAGTGTGTGGGCAGGGTTTCAGTGACGTCTGATAGAGTGACAAATGATCAAGCCAACTGGTGGCTTTTTGAGAAGCAGCTTCAAAAAGCAGCACATTTTATGATCCCAAATACTTTCCCACTAAATTTGATCAACAACCTAAACTCATTAACATTACTGAAAGACAGCCGTACCACCGGAGGCCTGCTCATCGTGTGCCAGACTTTAATAGCCTGGATCTTGTGGGCATCTGTTACAGTAAGCTGGTGGGCAGCATGGTGTGAGTCTGTGTTGGCCAGTCATTTGCCTGCACGTTGCTCCCAAAATAAAGGGGACAATTCTGCACTCCCCCTTGCAGGTCCTTACAACCATAAAAATCAGTTGATGTCAGTTATATTCATTCTGCTTCTCTGATACAAACTGACCCAAATCAGTTCTTCCCTAAATGCACCAGCAGCCTTTAGCTCCCCAGGCTCCACAGAGAGTTCAGCCTGAAGTTGAATTCCTGCAGCAAATAGAATACTCATTATGCTTTGTCCTTGCTACACAAGGAACCCATCCTTCTAGGACCGGGGTGGGGTAGGGAGGTGGGCATGGCAGCTAATGACACCACCAGCATCACTACAGACACCCTGTAGTGTACTCTGCATTCCCCCTTCCAGAAAGCAGGGTCTTTTCTGGGATTGATTTGTGTGGCAACTTCATCTGGGAAGGCTAGATAGCTGTGCCCTCAGGAGGCACTAACAGTGCAGGTCACCAACTGAGCCTAAACAAGTCACCTCTCTGAGGCTGCCTCCAAATAGCCAGCAGATGACTTGCTCCCATGACAGGTAGAGCAGGCCTCGCTGGTCACAGAAGGACACAAGGCTTTTCAAGAGACTGCAGTTTGGCCAACCTTAGGAATCTAGGTCACTCATTCAGTCTTTGAGCCTGGGCTTCTCCGGACCTCACTTACATCCATATTCTTATCACTTCCCTGTTCCAAAGGCAAATGATCGGCAGATTCTAGGGGCAGGCAGCCTAAAGCTCGAAACAAGGCTTTGATAGCATTTGAGACAAATATGGAAGGATTGTGAAGTTAAAAATAATTTATTAATGAAAGTTTTAATACAATGCCTACACTAGGAAAAGTTTTCCTTGAAGTTCAACTTTCTTCCATGGTTAGACACAACCAGGAGGAAAATTAAAGTGACGTACTGATTTTAGTCTCGTCTGGCAAATAAGTTCCCAGTGCAGTATTGAATACAACTAGAAAAAGATCCAGGGCACCTAAGTACTAAGAAAGAAAACTATCAGAATTCAACTTATTTCAGGCAAAAAATAGTTCATATTTATGAGTAAAATATCAGATGTTAGAAAACATAACCCATTAAAAATGCAGTTCCATTGAACCAAGTAAGTTAATGCTATCGGGCATATTTACCCCTCATATTTGGTGTTCTCTCTGAGGTATGATTTTTCTCTCATTTCTCTTCATGATCCCAATGATAAGACTTATGATAAAAGGCAGAAAGATGAAGAAGCTCAGGATCAGCCAGCTGTCCTGATGCTTAGTGAAGTGCTTTGTCGAAAGAAATACGTCTGGAAAAGAAACACCAGAAAGGACAGGTTGATCTGAAACTTAGACCCATTTTTTCCACGTTAATCTCATGCCTGCATAATGTGATTAATAATTTAGCAAACTGCAAGCAACTATCTTGGGAAATAAGAGAAGACTTCAAAACCACATGACACGTTTTCATACTTGGGAAGGCATGGTGGGGGAATACAGGGAGGGACAACTAAGACTAAAGACATTTTTTAAAAGTCATTTGGAAATTTACTCCTATAGCAGCTTCCTAAAACATATACATACACATAGAACAACATTTTAATGTATTTATGCAATAATGGGGACAAAGCCACTGCCAAACACCAGAGGCTAACAAAAGGTCCAGTATCAGGAATGGGTCACCTCTTTTAGGATTTTTTGTCAATGATGTCTCATAGTTCCAACTACTGGAGGAGAAAGTAATCAGAAGTCTGCCCGACTGTGAACCATGAGACCACAGCAATGACTGGATTGACAAGAAACTGTGCATAGGAGCTGTGTCATAGGCCCTAGAGAAAAACCCAGCACTATTGGGATAAAAAAAAGAAAGGGCCTAAAGTTTGGTGGGAAGGAAGGCAGGGTAGATCTAGGAGAAATTAGGGAAGGGTGGTGAATATGTTCCAAATACATTGTTCAAAATTCTCAAGGAACTAAAACTGAGAAAAACTTAAATGTTTTTATTTTTCATTAAAGAGATTTTATTATTCTGTGTGGCATAGATAATATTAAGCTGACCCTTAGTCATATTCCCCCTGGATTTGGTATATCCTTTGACACTGATCAGAGAAATGGTAGATGATGGTTAACAGAGACCCACGCATGGTCAAGATGCCAATTAAAAGAGATCACAGAATAGTCAGCCATAGATGAGACAGCCACACCCCACCCCTCCCCACCAAGGCTCAAGGTCATTGCATAAGTATGGGCAGAATGATTGGCAGACCCAGTGGTGGTGGGTGACTACAAGGAAATGTCTATTTGCAGACACAACAGGACAAATATGCACTCAAGAGATTTTGACAGCATGTACAAGACCTGTGCCAACTCAAGCCAGACAAACACCTAGCATGGAGAAGGAAGGCTGCACAAAGTCCCACTCATAGCTGAGCCGCAGTTGGCAATCGGTAGCTGCTGGAGAGGGAGAGTTGGATGTCTTTCACTGTGTAAGCCCTGGTCCACTGACCATGTTCCAGTGGAAGAGCACACATCCAAGAGTATATGGCCAGCAAAAATTGTACTTCGTGGGTTACAAAAATAGAGGGGACCTGAATTGGGAAGGGGGTATGGATCCAGAAAGAGCCAAGGGAGGGTGGTTAATATGACCAAACCACAAATTATTCAAAATCTTTGAGGAACTAACAACAAATTCTAAATTAAAATTCAGTTCTGAGAATTTTCAACAACAAAATCCTTTTCATTTCAGTACCACAAATTTTCTTTTCTTCCATGTTCTCTTAGTGACATAGTTGCAGTGCAATGGATAGTATTCCAAACATTTCAGTCATTCTCATTGTCTTCTGTCCTTTCCTTTAGTCTGTAGCCATAAACTTAATATTTTCTTACTGCACTTTCCTGATTAGACGATGGTGTTGACAGAACTGGCTGAAGGGCAATAACATCCATCAAGGGGGAGGAATCTGTAGACTCATACTCTTGTTATTCCAAATATCTCCCACTATTAAAAGACGGGGTCTCTTTGGTGGATGCATCATTTAAAGATTTTATCCATTCTCTCCCCTTTACTTCCTGTCATCTGATCTTTCATCACATTCACAGGGATGTTGAAACTGTCTCACCAATTACCCATAGGCCTATAGTCTTCTCCCAATTTCATATAGGCCTATATTCTTTTTGATAAATAACTCATGCATTTTTCTGATATTATTCTGCCATGACTAGAAGCAAGAATCTAGTTTTCTGTTGTTTTTAGGCCCAATTTCACACTGAAACCCAGGCTGGCCTCAGAGCAATCTTCCTGCTCTAGTCTCAAGTGCTGGGATTTCAGGCAGGAGCTACCATGGCTGGATCCAACCACTTCTTTTTTACTATACATTTTCCATACTGGAGCTCATCTCAGACAACATGTGTCTAAAATACAATGACTTTCTGAAGTTATACACAGTGTTCTCAACTCACTTTTTATTACCCCACTAATTGCTGTTTTCACCTAATGTAAGTATAAAGTTTGGATTATAAACTCTTCATGTCCTTAAACAACTACAAACAGCATTGTTAAAAAAAAATGCCTTCACATGAATTCCACTATAGCCAAACTGCTTACTATTCAATTTCTTTTTCTCTGAGATAGTGTCTGGCTAGTTTATTCTCAACTTGACACAGATTAGAGTTATTTGGAAAAAGGAACTCTTAATTGAGACAATGCCTCCATAATGAGTTTGTACTGTATTTTCTTAATTAGTGACTCAGTCGTGGGTGGTACAACTCCAAGGCAGGTGGTCATCCTGGGCTTTATCAGAAAGCAAGATGAGCAAGCCGAGGAGAGCAAGCCAGTAAGCAGCACCCCTTCATGGTCTCTGCATCCACCCCTGCCTCCAGTTTCCTGCCCTGTTTGAGTTCCTGTCCAGACTTCTCTCAGTGACAGAATATGAGCTGAAAACTGTAAGATGAAATAAACCCTTTCTTCCACAAGTTGCTTTGGGTCATGGTGTTTCATCACAATAATAGAAACTCTAAATAGCACAGGGTCTTTCTCTTTAGGTCAGGCTAGCCTCAAACTTGTAGCAATCCTCCTGCTTCAGATTCCTGTGTTGAGATTACCGTCACGTTCCATCACACCCAGGTCTCACTATAAATTTAAGCAGATTATGCTCTTGCCCTGTGCAACCCTTGAGTCTCATATAAAAATTTGTACAGCATATTTGAACTTCTTGTTTCCTGTGTCAGCTATTAATTTATAACCGTGTTTTAGTCACTGTTATTTTCAAATACTTGATATATGAAACAATTTATTCATTGTTTATTTATATGTCTACTTCAGACCAATATAGCTAACACCATTGTTTATCAGGTAATATACCTCCACTTATGAAACTTCTATGTTATTGATTATGAATACTTTCTGAAACATGGATCTCAATATTATTCCTTCTGCAGGTACCTGATGACATGCTTATGGAGGGAATATATGAAGGAATGAATGATTGAACTAGTGAGTAGTTTATAACATAGCTTTTATTTGCTATAGAAACAAAGGAAAATATGAGGATGTATTCAGAATGGGACTTACCATTAGGAATACATTTATATTTTGCTGTTAATTTTTCTCAGTTTCAGTTAGAATGAACAATGTATTCCAGAGTTGCTTCTCAATAGTTTTCTGTTTTAATAATATGAAATGTGAGCCCTGCGTATAGTTCTCATTATTCTATATATGATTTTTAAATTTTTACTTAATGACATTCCTTGAAACTTAACAGTACAATTCTATTTTAATTGACTTCACTAAGTTGGTTAGAGTTGACTCCTTCTGATAAAATTCATTGCAAATATGGCATTAAGTTAATTTATTTGTAACTGGGCTGGGAAAGATACAACAAAGATGCCCTTCTGTAATTAAGACCACAATAAACAACACACTACTTGCTTTGGAGGGTTACTTGTACTGACCAGATCTGCGAGCATTTCCATCGTCGATGCTGCCCCCTGGTGATCCAATCTGTAATTTACAGTCCGGAGGCCTGTAGTCAGGAAAGCATTGGCAATTACCAAAGTTATTACATATCTAAAACAGAAAAACATGCAGTCATTTTGAATCATCTTAGTAGGTAAGTCTGATATAAACTGACTGAAATATGTAGAATATTTTTAAGGTTTTTGTAGTCACACAGTGTGAAAAATGGGTTAAAAAATTAAAACTTTGGTGGCATAATTAAAGGACAAAATCACAATGGGAAAATATAATCTAATTCTTATTGTCTATTTTTAATAAGTGTTTTTCTTCTCCAATAATCTTCTAAAAATGAGATACAATAAAGTTATGGCCCGCCAGTCTGTGCTTTCTATTGCTGTGATAAACACCATGGCCAACATCAGCTGAGGAAGGAGAGAGTTTGTTCTAGCTTACACTTGTAGCTAGTAGTTCAGCAGGAGCTCAAGGCTGGAACCTAGAGGTAGAAACTGTAGCAGAGGCCACTGCTAATTGGCTTGTTCCCATGGCTTCCTCAGTTACCTGTTATACAACCCAGGACCACCTGGCCAGGGGATGGCACCAACCACAGTGGACCCCCCACATCAATCATTAGGCAGGAAAATGCACCACTGAATTGCCTATAGGATGATCTGATGGAGGGGTTTTCTCCATTCAGGTTCCCTTTTCCCAGTTGACTCAAGGAGTTGACAAATAAACCAACCAAACAACAACAAAACAGAACAACAAAACAAAAAACAACAACAAATTGACCAGCCCATGATGTTTATGTTCCCATAGATGAATAATTTTCACAAATATTGTCTTTTTAAAGATTTTTATTGTTTTTAAAAATATTTTTAAAAATATTTTTATTGTGTGTGAGTGTGTGCACATGAACATTGGTGCCCATGTAGACCAGAGGTATCAGATTCCCTCTCCTAGAACTTGAGTTGTGAGTCACTCAACATGGTGGAAGAACTGAACTCAGGTCCTCTGCAAGAGTCTCAAGCCTTCCCTGCTGAGTCATCTCTCCAGCCTCTAAATATTATCTTTACAAAAAGATTTAATTTTAAAGTATTTTTATTGTGACAAAATCCTAGTCATACTTTAAAAGGAGGTTTTTGCTTTGTGTTTTTAGTTTTTTATATATTTTTTTATTTATTTTACATTCCAACCACAGTTCCCTCCCTTCCCTCCTCCACTTTACTCCCACCTCCTGTCAGTGTTTTTAGTTTATTCTTCTTATCCCTGTATTCTTAGTAACCTTGAGAAAGTCAGCTAAAGCAAACCAATACTAAAAGTTCTACATTTGTATTCTATACCCTTTTCTGAGGGGAAAGCATTACAGACCATACATTTAGCTGGTATTTGTCATAGAAAAGATAAACAAAATCCACAATCTTGGATAGTAGTTGTCAACATTTCTAATGTCCAGAAAAAGAAGATATTGGAAGAGCAATCCTGTGAGATTCTGAGTAGAATAAAATGAAGAAAGACAGTGTTCACTGAGAAAGTCAGAGTCCACTAAGGAAGTCAGAGTCCGCTGAGGAAGTCAGAGGTCCAAAGGAAGCCACAGTCTACTGAGGAAGCCAGAGTCCTCTTCTCTCCCAGGAGGACTGAAAGGAACAGGCAAGGTAAGAGACTTCCAGGATTTGGGGGAAGAAAGCTAATACCCCTTTAAAAAATAAACAGATGATTTATTTGGAAATTAAAATCTGTCTCTCCCTCTAAAAATGCATCTCTCAAAATATATTTTTCTATCTAGATTTTTAACAAGTTGGTATTAAAAAATCCCACCTCTCTCAAAAAAGGCGACAGTTCTCATGACAGAACCTTTGTTCTGAAATAGAAAATATTATTTCCCTTGTGATAATATGACTCTTAGGAAATGAACTTAACATAATGCATAGGACCCCTTACGATATATGTGACCTCAAGGTCCCCAAAAGCCAAACAAAACATAGAATGTAGAGGCCAAGGTTATGAAGAACATGCAAAAATATATTAAGTTCAAGACACAGATGCACATGAAGAGAGAAAGCTTCTATTTGAGTTTGTGGCATAAAACAATAAAGTTTAAGAACAGATGTCTATTAAAAAATTAACTTGTTTCCAAGGGTTATAGTTCATAATTACCTTTATATAAGGTACAGAAAAAGAAGGAATTAAAAATTACTCAATCTAAAGTAAAAGGAAATGAATAAAGGGAAATGAATAAAGTAGTAAATAGTTTATGATATATGTAACAACAATTCCACTAAAATGCAAAGAGGGTCATAGTTAATTAAAAGTTAAAAATCAAGAAATAGACTAATAGTTCTACTGGCAAATGCAACCAAAAGTGCCTCAGGAAGAGACACACCAGAAACCAAAGTAAGAAAAACCCATGGAAGTGCATGTTCTAATTCCCTTTTTGTTGCTGTGATAAAAACACGCTGGCAAGTTGTCCATGAGACTCTCAAAACCGTCACTGTTGTCCTTGGTTGCTCGCCAGAGGTGGGTGGTAAGTAATGGCTGCTAATGTGACTGTTTCTGGCCATGAGAGTCACACTTGTCACCCAACCCTTGGGAGGGTATGGCAGGAGGATCATGTACTTGTGGTCAGTCTCAGCTACACATGCAGCTCAAGGCCAGGCTGGGCTACAGTGAACCCTGTCTCAAACAAACAAACAAACAAACAAACAAACAAACAAACACTCAGTCTCTAGCCATCAGTATAAACCTATGGGTAATAAAAGGTTAATAAATAAAATTTATGAAAAATTACATGTTCAAAAATTGATGATCTGGGAGAAATGGCCTAGTTCCCTAAGAGAAAAATATCCACGAGAATGCACGAGAACAGAAATACACAATATGAATTCTATATCGGGTAATAAAATTACATCAATGTTTACTTTCAAAATAGAAATCACTAACCCCAGATTTATTCTTTCATTAATTAGACCTAGTGTTTAAGAGAAAAGTTCCATCAATGGATGTATAATTTATATAAAAAAAAGGGCGGGTGTATCCTTCCTGATTCATCCTATCAGGCTAGCATTACTAGAGTCCCAGGTCAGATACCATGTAACACAAAAGAAAAGCTTCAGGCCAATATTACTGCAAACATAGTAGCGAAATCTCCCAAAATACTGGTAAAATTAAATTCAACAGTTCACATTCAAATAACATTTAATGATGGTATTTAGACAGGTTTTAAGCTAAAAACAAATTCATATAATCCATTATATCCATGAACTGAGTAAGAAAAAGTGCATGTGATTGTATGAATAAAAGGAAATGATTTGATAGATACAGTACCATATAAAATAGTTACTCTTAGGAAATCTAGACTGAACAGTAAATTACTTATTAAAAAAAATCTATAAAAATGAAGCAAACATAATACACCCTATTATGGGTGGAAAGCCAGCAGCTAAGTATGGTAGAGCATATCCCTTCCGTTTCCTTACAGCACTGTAATGGAAACTATAGGAAAGGCAGAAAGACACTTGATTTTCTCATTCTAATTTACGACACAAAGTCATGAGCTTCAAGAGCAGCGTAGCCATCTGTTCTCCAAAGCAGACTGGAATCGCTCCAGCTGCCTGCAAGGACCACTGAAGCTGAGTGACTTACCCCATTCCCTTTGCACTTCTTAGTGGCGTTGCAGTCATTTCCCATTAAATTAACTTCTTTGCAGGTTCTGTTTACACAATACTAAAATTAAACAGAATATTTCACAGTCACAAATGTCATGTAAACTGAAAAAAAAAATCCACAATCTGTTACCTGTACATAAAAGATGCCCAAGACCTGCTTATCCATTTTTCTTTGATTTTTAACACAAAGCTTCTGTCTTTCTAACACAGTCCCATCAACAGCAATGTTATCAAAGTAGGAGGAGCCTGTCTGCTCAGAGCTTGATGGGGACCATGTGTGGTCTGAATTTTGATCCCTACAGTTTGAGCTGACTGAAATCTGCCCTGCATTTCCTACAGTAGTGATGTTTGCTATGGATGATTGTATTTGTTGTGAATAATTGTCCCCTTAAGGCTGGAGAATAATGTTTCTTATGTCTCAAATACAATTCATAAATTGTTTTGAATCTTTTTGGTGGCATATATCAGAAATATAGGGTGAGAGAAATAGTTTAACTTTGTTTCCTTGGCTGCTGTCAAACCCTGTCATGTCAAAGTTGAAATCAAATGGTAATTAGTAATCTGGGTATATAATTATTTTGGCCTCATCTACCTTTTTCTATTTTACTTGACTTTGTAGCTTACTTATTTCAATTATTTATATGAGGTATAATTAAGTAATTCACAATATGAATATGTCAAATGTGGAAGAAAATGACCTCTCAGTAATTATTTATTCAAAATTAATATTCAACCAATAAACAAATCATAAATTGTATAAACTAGCCTTCCTTTGATCCTTACTTTCAATATTCAGTGTAATAATAAGTATTCCAGCTGGAGCAATTTAGATACTAAAAATAAATAAAACATATTCAAATCATAAAAGTAGTAGTAAAATTATTTTCTTATAGATGACATGATCACATATGTAGGTGATTCCCGATGTACATAGACAGATTACACAGACATGCCCATGCCAACACATACAGACTGACGGGCCTCAGACAGATGGCTGTGTAATCACACACAGACTTGTAGAGACCACATATATATATTCAAATACATACAGGCTGATACACACAGATGGCTGTACAAACACTCACAGGCTGATTTGCTGTACAGAAATGTCCAAAAAACCAGACTGACTGACAGACTGCAAACTAACAGCCAGGCAAACACACACAGGCTGCCGCACTGACCACGGACTCATCAACTAACATGTATAGTCTTACATGCTACACACTGATGCATTTGCAAACAGACACCAACTTACAGACTGCACATGGATGTCATACAAGCACACAAAGATGTCCATGATGACACAGTGACCTACTATACACAGATGAATGTGCAAACACACAAACTGACAAACTACACACTGATGTTTGCATAAACAAACAAACATACTACACACAGACGAGCATGGACACACACAGGGAGTGACAAACTACACACACATGCCTGTGCAAACACACAGACTTACAGATTACATAGAGATGCGCAGGCAAACACACACACAAGCTTAATGCATCAGGGAATTCAGCAGAGTTTCAGAATAACATATTAACTTGAAAAATATCAGTTACATTTCTACCAATTGGCAATGGGCAATCCAATAAAGACATAAATTTTTGTCTTTATAATAATACAATATTTACACCGCCTGCCCTCGTTTTCTCGGGTGCCCCGCCCGCTGCCCGCAGTCCTCCGTAGCTTCTCTCCTGAGTCCCCTGTCTTCTGCAGAACTGCCAGTCCTTGCAGACAGACTTCCTCAGACCGATGAGGCCAGACTTGGAGTCATTGCTTTGAGCCTTGCGTCTGAGTTGTTCCAGGTACTTTGTACAACCACTGTCACAGAAGCTGTGTGTTTTCCAGGACCTTTGTAAGGGATGGCTGCCATCAGAAAGAAACTGGTGATTGTGGTGATGGAGCTTGTGGTAAGACATGCTTGCTCATAGTCTTCAGCAAGGACCAATTCCCAGAGGTTTATGTGCCCACGGTGTTTGAAAACTATGTGGCAGATATGGAAGTGGATGGAAAGCCGGTAGAGTTGGCTGGACAGGAAAATTATGATTGCCTGAGGCCTCTCTCCTATCCAGACACTGATGTTATACTGATGTGTTTCTCCATTGACAGCCCTGATAGTTTAGAAAACACCCCGGAAAAATGGACTCCAAAAGTCAAACATTTCTGTTTCAATGTGCCATCATCCTGGTTGGGAACAAGAAGGATCTTCGGAATGATGAGCACACAAAACAGGAGTTAGCCAAAATGAAACAGGAGCTGGTAAAACCTGAAGAAGGCAGAGATACGGCAAGCAGGATTGGCGCTTTTGGGTACATGGAGTGTTTAGCAAACACCTAAGATAGAGTGAGAGAGATTTTTGAAATGGCCACGAGAGCTTCTCTGCAAGCCAGACGTGGGAAGAAAAAAATCTGAGTGCCTCATTTTGTGAAGCCTTGTGCAAGCACAGCCCTCATGCGGTTAATTTTGAAGTGCTGTTTATTAATCTTAGTGTATGATTACTGGCCTTTTCATTTATCTATAATTTACCTAAGATTACAAATCAGAAGTCATCTTGCTACCAGTATTTAGAAGCCAACCATGATTATTAATGATGTCCAACCTGTCTGACCAGCCAGGGTCTTTCTGACACTGCTCTAACAGCTCTCTCTGCACTCCACCTGACACTAGGTGCTAACTCAAAGAATTTCTTAACTTCTTGCTTCTTTCTAGAAAGAGAAACATTTGGTAACTTTTGTGAATTAGGCCGTAACTGCTTTATAACTAACATGTCCTGTCTCTCATCTGTAGGCTGCAGGGAACTCTGGTGAGTCACTACTTCAGAGCTTTACTCCTTAACAGATTACATTGGCAGAACTCTGGAGAAGGCATCCAAGGTTTTGAGAACTTGCTCAGCCAGAAAGAACCAAGTCCACACAGGTGTGGGAGAGTTGCAGTTCTGTAGTCTCATGTTAGTTACCTTAGAGTTATTGTGTAATTTGTGTCACTTAATTATGTTAACCAAAATAAATATATCTACCCCAGACTAGATGTAGTATTTTTTGTATAACTGGATTTCCTGCTACTGATATTTGTCATTCCCACAGAAAGTGTATTGTTTTTTGTTTGTTTTTGTTTTTTAAGAAAGTGCATTCAGAAATAAAGTCAGATGGAAAATTAAAAAAATAATACAGTATTTACTTAGAAATACTTAGCCAAGAAGGAAGAAAGAGACAGGTTCAGGCCCTAGACTTGAAAGCTGTGCCCCTGCCAAGCAGAGTCACCTGTGTCCCTGCCCAGGAGCAAGTCATTACCTCCTACAAACCAACAACTATCACTTTTAGGGACTTTTTTTTGTCAAATTCCTCATTCACAAGGTAATCATGCTTGGCACTTGTGGAAGTTCATCTGTTCCTACTTATATGATGAGAAAAGCTGCCATGCTGTCCTGGCAGCCATGGAGTTGGAGCACACTGCCTGGGGTGGGTTAGGTCCCAGTGCTTGGAGCTCCTACCTCACAGTCTTGTGTGGAACTCTGATCAAAGTCTCTGCGGCTACTGTCCTATCGGAAGGTCTGATCTGGAAGATACACTTTCTTTAATGGCTTGCTCATCTATTTAGGGGTGGACTCCTCTTCCTCCCTGGTCATATGAGTAGGGGCTGTGTATATCCTCTCAGGCTCAGAACTGTGGGTTTCTCCATGGCTGTGGCTCATGTCACCAAAATATTCTAAGACGAGAGAAACCATGCACCACTCTTCCCTAATCTGATATTCCAAACCTTCTCTCTATTCTATTTGTGAGAAGCAAGCTCTTAGATGTAGTTCATGAGGAAGTTGACCGCACAAGGCAGCCAACCCCAGGAACTGGGTTCCTCAACATGGGTAAGCTTCTCCAGGGTTCAGGAACCAATGATCTTAGAGTTAAGAGTTGGCTCTGCAATCTCCAAGTAAATGCTGAAGGCCACAGTACCGTAGTTAAAGGGTTTATAATTGCTACTTTTAACCTCAAAGGGCTATTAGTGTGTTTACAAAGCTGGGTCTCCTCATCCTCTAGACTGATAAACTGAACTTTAGTTCTCTCTTTGTATAATGACTTTGTGAAAATAATTTGCATAAATGTGTACACTTGCATGTGTAGATATGCTACACATCTACATATGTAGATATGTAGAGCTTGTCTCTGTGTAGTAGCCATTAGCCATGATTTCCCAGTACAGCTTTGGCTCTTCCAAACATGTCACACTTCCAGTCTGATCAGATTCATAACACATGATTTAATGAAAATGAATATGGCTTTCAGTGAACCAAGGTGAAATCAGACCTCAGAATTTTACTATTGGAGATTATTAAGTCTAAAAGTAATAGCCCTTAAGGGCTAGTAGACTCCTGGTAAAAACACATACTTTTTAGCTGGGCAGTGGTGGTGCACGCCTCTAATCCCAGCACTCAGGAGACAGAGGCAGGTGGATCTCTGAGTTCGAGGCCAGCCAGATCTACAGACTGAGTTCCAGGACAGCCAGGGCTACACAGTGAAACTATGGCTTGAAAGCAAACAAGTACAGACAAATAAACAAACAAAGACCAAACCCACATTTTTCTTTTCCACAAAGGCAACGTGACATGCTAACTAAGGCTTACTTGACACCATATAGGAAGCATCAGGTACAAATTGTGATAGCTATCATGGAACATGGTATGTGGTAATTAATGTAAATTAACATAGCTAAATATAATCCCCAGTCTGTTACCATTTGTGGTCCACACACAGTGCCATCAGCCACATAGGCATAATCTCTCCCATCTGATCTCATAGACAACCCAGGAGGAATGGACAGACACACACTGTCATGGACATATGAATATAAAACGGACCGGACTGTGCTTTTGTAATTCTTGTGTGGCTGTAAACAAGCTAATTTTCCACAGAGAACATCCCTGGAAATGGAAAAGAAAAATTCTTTATCACTTTACTTTTCAGTGATCCCAGCTTCCAATTAAGTGTTTCATAGATAGTGGGATAAATGTTAAAGACATAAAACCAGAAAAATAACAAAATAGCAATTTTGTTTTATGATGCTATAAGATTTTTAAAAACTAGCCAGGCATTGGTGGTGCACACGTTTAACCTAGCACTTGGGAGGCAGAGGCAAGCAGATCTCTGTGAGTTCGAGGCCAGCCTGATCTACAGAGTGAGTGCCAGTATAGGCTCCAAAGCTTCACAGAGAAACCCTGTGTCGAAAAACAAAACAAAACAAAACAAAAAAAGCATAAACAGCAGGACTGGAGAGATGGTTCAGAGGTTAAGAGCACTGACTGCTCTTCCAGAGGTCCTGAGTTCAATTCCCAGCAACCACATGGTGGCTTACAACCATCTACAATTCAACCAGGTGCCCTCTTCTGACCTGTAAGTAGAACAGTATATGTAATAAATAAATAATTTTTTTTAAAAAAAGATAAATGCAAACAAATTAATTAGCACAGTGGCAGAACTGGAATGTATCTACTGAATTCACAGGTGTACACATGACTTTATTTTCTATTACCTGCCTCTGTAGTCACTTAGACTGACTTTTATACAGTTTGGTCAGTCTGGATCTGTCATCCAAAGTTTCCCAATGGTGGTAACCACTTACTCTTTCAGCATTTTTGATTATATACCATTATCTTATGATATATATTATAATACCACATGGAATTTCCCAATACATTCAATTTGTTACTCAAATCCATGTGTACATAAATGACCTCATGTGTACATGTCCATGGAGGCCAGAGGTCAGTGAGGGGTGTCAGTCTTCAAGTGCTATTCAACTTTACTTTTTGTTTCTCACTGTCCTCAGGTTCACCAAGTAAACAATGCTAGTGGGCTAGTGAGTCCCTGGGATCTGTCTTTCTCTATGTCCCCAGCACTGAGATCATAATGCCTACCACCCATCTTGGCTTGCCTCCCATGTGGGTCCAAACTCAGGCAAACACTTTACTGACTAAGCTGGAATTGCCCCCTCCCCTCGGTGAATTTTTTGGAGCCAAGTGAACTTCCGGCAGCACTTGTTCCAAGGCAACCACTCTCATTATTGGACCCAGCTTTATGCTATAATAAACCTCATTACTGTAGTCCAAGTTCAGCCATGGAGACATGCTCTTTAGTTTTGCATACCAGTCATTTGGAAACAACAAACAAGGTGGAAATTTCTTTCCTCAACAATCATATGTTGTAATAAAACAAAATATCTGCTTTAGGATACCTGCAATGATAGATAGACCTGACCCAATTTTAATTTTTCTGGAAGTTGGGAAGCTCCTCTTAATAAATATCACCCCATTCCTCATTCAGTTGAGTTCTGAGGATGGCAACAGGAAAATCGTGAGAAGAGAAAACTCTGAATTGCTATGAGATGACACATGTGTGCACATGTGTGTGGCATGTGCACACACGTGTGTGATCATGCACCCATTTGAGGATATTTTCCTATCATGCAATCGATAGTTGGTTTTGTTTAGCCTACGTGCCTTGACAAGCAACATGACTCAGAAAACCAATCACACTCCATATACGTACTTTTGTCCACAAGGAAATGGGTATGGATTTTTAAAACCACAGTTTGCCAGCTTTTCACGTGGTGAATTAACCTTTTCAAAACAGGCATAGGAAGCGCCTTGAGAACCTAAAATGGGAAACATGTCCTTTAGTTTATTATCCTTAATCCAAATTACATGCTCTTTAGTAATGGGCTAATAAAACTGTCATTTCAAATAGGCATGCATTTTTCATGCTTTGTTTGATTTTCATGGGCAGCCTGCCAATTTCATAACACAAAACAAAAGGGATTGTAGCCATTGCAAGAAATTACATTGATCCATTTACGGATTTCTTTTTTGTTTTTAAACATGGTGCACTATATATCTCAGACTGGTGCTGGCCTTGAAAATCTCCTGCCTCAACCTCCTAAGGATTGGAATTATATGTATAACCATCTTTGCTCCCTTCAGTTTTAAAAAAATATATGTATTGTGTGTTTGTACATGTGCATGTATGTGTGTATACATGTGCATGGGTATGTGTATGTGTGTGTGCACATGTGTACATGCATGTGTACATGTCTGTATATGTGGAGACCAGAGTGAAAGTTTATGCATTGTTCCCCAGACACAATCCACCTTGCTTTTTATTTTTTGATTATTTTATTTTATGTGTATTCATGCCTACAATATTCAGTCCTCTAAACTGAATCATATAAATAACCAATGCTAATAAATCATCAGAATTGAATGAAGTATTTGGCTTTCATAGCCCTTGTCTAGAGAATCTAGAATTGTAGGGAACATTCTTCAATATAATAGAAGCTATATATGAGATGCTGACAGCCAACATCATCCTAAATGGTGAACAGCTTGAAGCAATCCCACTGAGATAATGAATGTGGCAGGGCTGTCCACTATCCCATTACTTTCCTGCATTGTGTTTGAAGCACTAGTGGAGCAATAAGGCAAGAAAAGAAAATTAAAGGGATACAAATAGAAAAAGAAGAAGTCCAACTATCCCTATTTGCAGATGGCATGATACTATGCACTAGAGAGCCAAAAATTCTACCAGGAAACTTCTAGATATGATCACCAATTTTGGCAATATGGCAGGACACCAAATCCTAAAAATGTTGTTGCCTAATCAGGACCTGAACAATTACAAGGGTACTTAGTGTGGCAATATAGAAGGCAATATAGAATCTCCCTAAATGAAGATCTACAGGCAATTAATGGCTGATAAGAGAGGAAAAACTGTTTTTTCCTGTATCAAACTCCCTGATAATGTTATTCAATCCCAACTGGTCAGATTTAAACACATATACATAGGAGCAACACCAAGTGGACTCAATAGGCTATACTTATGCTACATGTATGCATATGTTTGAAACAATATTTAAAGAATATTCATGAATTTGATAGACAGGGGAACATGTGAGGAATTGGAGGAGCAAGGGAATATGGAAATGATGTAAAATAGTGCCTTTGAATGAGGTTATTAAAATTGTATTAAAAGAGTTTAAACAGAGTTACCTTATAACAGAGCAACATTGCCACTATTAGTTTTTATAAAGTAACAAAATTCCAGTGTTAGGAAGGGGGTACCTCTTGGTCAGTGAGATCTTATAGACCCTCAAACATGACAGGTTATTGCTAATGCTCTTGGTTACTTTCCAGAACTTAGTGGGAAGATACTGTTGCTGAAGATGCTACCAAGCTGGTACTGATCAGAAAGTTTCATCCTTATTGGCTCACTTTACCAGTGCTAGTATGTGATATGCATGTTGCCAGAGAAGAAAAGTAGTCATCATACTTCTCCATCTGTGAACCTGCACACTGTAATGACTATAGCCTGGCAAGGCCTTCCCCCTGGCGTGTTAGTGATACAAATGTCAAGGGAATAGCCAACCACTTTCTGTTTAGATGTAACATCAATTCCATAAGCTGGAACACATGCCTGGTACTATAATTTGGGATGAGAGCCTGTGGCTAGACAGGTCATTTTCCCAAGGGAGAGCCTATTATGTTCATAATATTAAATAGACTCCAAATTACTTGTGAATATACCGGTATCCACTTCGTCTGGGGGGCAGGATTTTTCTGAAGGCTGCCTCCCCCTTAAGGCCACCCATCATGTTGACTATGGCAGATTTTTCTTATTCTCTTACTTGAAGTTCTCTCTTAATGAAATTCCTCTACAGGGTTTAATAGGAAGCCAAGCTTTTCCTTTGAAGTCCGGCCATGTTGTTTCAGATGGGAAGCTCTATCCATCTAACTGGTTTCCCACCTCAAGGCCCAGTCATAGCCCACATGTCCATGAGGGTCTTGTTCATCCTGAAGGGTACTTTCCTGTTAGCTCCTTTCCCAAACTCACTGCTCTGATTTCTACATTGAGTTATAAATTCTTCATGCATTCAAATTATTTTAATCACTCAACATATAGATAATCGTATTGGGGCACACTAAAAACAACAGCAGGCATGCAGGGGTCTTATCTGGATTTCTCTAAAATCGTATGAACAAGGCTAAGACAGGAGGATGATGAGTTCAAAGTAATCCTGGACTATGTAATGAGACTGTAATGAGACAAAACCTGTCAAAAGTCATAAGCTGGAGTTCTGGCCAGGTAGCCTGTTGCTGCTGTTACATTGCCAGTTCATCGGTCAGAAAAGAGGTTGCACATGGATGACATTCACTCTAGCTTTGAAAGGTTCGAATTTAATTTAATTCTAGATTATGAATGCAGTGGATAATAGGAAATTAAGGTGTCACTATCTGCTCTTTTGCTATTCATATTTTAATATAATTTAGGAGGTCTTAGGCAACACATTTCTCTCAAATCAAACCTACATAGCAATTTTCTTGGAAAATTTCAATCATGCCTATAAATTTTTCTTTAATTTCAGTTTAGCCCTTCTTAGAATTGGGACCCAGGCTCTTCCCCATCTAGACTCTATGGTACATAATATATACACTTCAGAGCAATCCAAGTGCAACACAAATATGAAAGAAATCAGTACCTTTTCCAAACAAATTGACACACTGGTCATTAAGAGCTTGGCACCTTCCATCATAGCAATACGCAGATCCCAACCTGCACAAATGGCCATTCAATGCAAAGCTGTCAGGAACACAATGGCTAGAGGATCCATCGCAATATTCCGTGAAATCACACTCCGGGTCAACAGCCTTCCTACAGGGAGTGCCTGCTGATGATAGCTAGGGACAGGAAAAAGTTCAGGGGTTGTGAATGACTCTATGCATATTTGCCAAGGAAATTGGCTAAACATGTCTGGTTATGGCTAATTGAGGGACTGAGACTTCCCCAGACTAAGAATTCTAGAAAGGAAAATCCAGGTAAAATATCTACTGGGAATCCCAGAGAAGGGTAACTGGCTTCAGGATATGCACAGCTCCCATTGACAGCAGGCTTGCAGCTGGCCACAGCCTCATGTTTCATACCGTGAATTCTGACATTAGCAGCATGAGGACTGAGAAGCCTAGAACAATTGGTTCTACCTCTGATGTTGGCAAGAACTGGAAGCCAGTTTCAGCTTTCACTCTTACTACCTTATTTGTGTAGGAGAGATATACTAAATCTCTTTTATACTCGCAAATTAGGAAGGAAAATCACTTTTCATTTAATAGAACTTTGCATGAATTAACACATCTCACCACCAATGTTTATTATTCTGAGAACAAAAGGGTCTTTCTGCATAGCCAGATACGTTTTTATGGCTGGTTGAATAAATTTTTCAGCTGTTGCCATCCATAACAAAATTTATAATGTCCTACTTTGAAAACCTGTATACCACAAAATTCAAAAATTTAAAGGAATGGACAATTTTCTGGATAGAAATCACCAAAATTAAATCAATAACAGATAAGCAATTTAAATAGACCTATAACCCCTAATGAAATAGAAGTGGTCATCAAAAGTCCCATACAAAAAAAAAAAAAAAAAAAAAAAAAAAAAAAACAAGTCCAGGGCCAAATGGCTTCAGTGCAGAATTCTATCAGAAATTCAAAGAAGAGCTAATATCAGTAATCCCCAAACTGTCCACACAATATAAGCAGAAGGGTCACTGCCAAACTCTTTTTATGAGGCTAGAATTACCTTAGTACCCAAGTCACACAAAGACACAACTAAGAAAGAGAACTGTAGACCAATATCCCTCATGAACATTGATGCAAAAATACTCAACAAAATACTGGCAAATCGAATCCAAGAACACTCAGAATCAGAAAACTCATCCAGCATGGTCAAGTAGGCTTCATACCAGGGATTTTCAACATATGAAAATCCATCAGTGTAATCCACCATATAAACAAACTGCAAAAGAAAAACCACATGATCATCTCACTAGATGCTGAAAAAGCCTCTGACAAAATCCAACACCTATTCATGATAAAGGTCTTGGAGAGATCAGGAATAACAGGAACATACCTAAACATAATAAAAGCAATATGCAGCAAACCAACAGCCAACATCAAACCAAATGGAGAGAAACTCAAAGCAATTCTAAAATCAGGAGCAAAACAAGGCCATCCACTCTCTCCATAGCTCTTCAATATTGTACTGCAAGTTCTAACTAGAGCAATAAGACAACAAAAGGAGATCAAGGGGATACAACTCAGAAAAGAAGGCAAATTTTCACTATTTTCAGATGATATGATAGTTTACATAAGTGACCTGAAAAACTCTACCATGGAACTCCTAAAACTGATAAACACCTTCACAAAGTGGGAGGATACAAGATTAACTAAAAAAAAAAATAGTATCCCTACTATATACAGACAATAAAGGGGCTGAGAAGGAAATCGGAGAAACATCACCGTTTATAATAGCCACAAACAATATAAAATACCTTGAGATAACACTAACCAAACAAGTGAAAGATCTGTATAGCAAGAACTTTGAGAAGATACAACTTTGGCAAGAAGATACCAGAAAATAGAAAGATCTCCCATGCTCTCAAATAGGTAGGATCAACATAGTAAAAATGGCAATCTTGCCAAAAGCAATCTACAGATTCAATATAATCCCCATCAAAATCCCAACACAATTCTTCAAGACTTTGAAAGAACAAAACTCAACTTTATATGAAAAAACAAAAGACCCAGGATAGCCAAAACAACTATGTACTATAAAGGAACTTGCAGAGGTATCACCGTCCCTGACTTCAAGTTCTATTATAAAGCTATAGTCCTGAAACAGCTTGGTATTGGCACAAAAATAGACAGGTAGACCAATGGAACAGAATCAAAAACCCTGATATTAACCCACATACCTAGGAATACCCGACTTTTGACAAAGAAGCTAAAGTTATACAATGGAAAAAAGAAAGCATCTTTAACAAATGGTGCTGGCATAACTGGATGCCGACATGTAGAAGATTGCAGATAGATCCATATCTATCATCATGTACTAAATTTAAGTTCAAATGTATCAAAAACCTCAACATAAATCCAACCACACTGAACCTCTTAGAAGAGAAAGTGTGGAGGGGGCACCCTTGAACGAATTGGTACAGGAGACTGCTTCCTGAACATAACACCAGTAGCACAGACATTGAGATTGACAATTAATAAGTGGGGCCTCCTGAAACTGAGAAGCTTCTGTAAGGCAAAGAACACAGTCAACAAGACAAAACAGCAGCCCACTATTATCATCTGTAATTGAATAAGATTTAATAATGGAAAGATAATTAATAAAAATGTAGTATCTTTAAAGAAATGAAAGAGAAAAATTTTGAGTTAGAATTTCAGACCCCAGAAATATATGTCAAAATGAATGTAACAGCAGGTTAGTGGACAGAAATGTCTGCTGCCAAAAAAGGATGACAGGGCCCCATACCTGGACTCATGGTGGGTGGAGAGAACTGGCTCTTACAAGGAGTTCTCTACCTTCCACACGTGCTGTTGTGCACACATGACAATTCATATACATAAAATGATAAAACCTAATGAGAAACAAAGCTTTCCCTAGGCAAGCAGTAGCTAAGAGAATCCATTCTCACTATACCTATATTACACGAAATATTAAAGGAAAGCTTTCAGGTATGAGAAGTGTGATTAGGGTTGGAGCGTGGCTCAGGGATAGAGTATTTGCCTAGCATGCACACAGGACAAGGGTGTGGCTCAGGGATAGAGTACAATTGTGGGAAAGGAACATTTGCAAGTTTTACATATTGGTGATTTGTAAGAATGGGAATCCTAAAGTATTTTCCATTATGGAGTTTGCTTTCTCACCCAACCACATGGTATAGGGATAGTGTTGTATTGCTGATGAAGTTTATACCACAGTTTATCATGCTTTTGGGTAGTAATAAAAATGCATGCAACCAAGACTGGGGAGATGGCTAGGTGATGTCAAGCCTGAAGCCTGAGTTCAGTCCCCAGAACCTGCATGGTACAGGGAGAGAACCTATGACCTCTGCCCTTCACACATACATCGTAGCATGTGTGAGTGCACAGTTCGTCTACACACACACACACACACACACACACACACACACACACACACACACAAGCACACCTGCAATAAAAATTAATTAAAATGTAATAATTCCATTGACAGAAACAATTTTGTCATTGTGCCTTTTACTTTGCAGTCTATGAGCCCTTTGAACAGTGTATGTTTTGTCTGTCATTCTTATTATAATTTTCATCAGTCATCATTTACTTGACCTTATGAGTTATCTGACTGTTGGCACTTTCCATGATGTGGTGCATATCTTTTATCCTGTTTGAGAATTTAGAAGTTGATCAACTTTGTGGTTTCTATACCCTCGACAAGAAAGCACCAGTCCGGGATATCTTTTTTCAAGTTCATGGTACTTTATCATGGAATCACTAGTGCCTACATTCTTTGTGTCATTCCACACTGCTTTAGTTAATCCAGTCTTGCATTGCTGCAGTTCAGCTTCCCTTTGCTAAGTGCCAGCCTCTTACCTCACAGTTTGATGTACAGCAAGGTCCAGAGCCACATTTTGCAGAGGCTTTCAGTCTACATGTTTCATAGTTGCAGCACTCTTTAAATTGGCATTTCTGCAATTTCCAAAGAAAGAGGATTCCAGTTAGGATAGACACCCAGCTCTCCTTCCTCCCCCTTTCTCCTTCCTTCCTGAAACAGGTTATCATGTAGCCAAGACTGCTCTGCTGTACAGTGGAGGGTGCCAGTGTCTCCCTGTCCCAAGCCCTGGGGATTTTAGGAAGGCACCACCATTCACAACTTAATAACTCTTGCTCTTTTATCAATTTTAATTTGCATCCTGTGCTCCTAATTGCATTCCATGAAGCTTCAGTATCCTCAGCTTATATTATTTCTAGAATAACCAAAAGTATATGTAACTGTAATAACTAAGGAAATAGCATTTAAATTAGTTGTTGATCTCTAATGTGAAAATTTGGGTAATTGGCTCAGAATTTACTAATATGAAATGCATTTCAGGGGAGTTGGGGAGAAGTGTGACTTTCTAGGAGAAACACAAACTTCCTTCAATTCTCTCATTAAGTATTCACTTGCTACACATTTCTATTGAGAATGAAGGTAAACTTTAGGAAGTGCAGCCAAGACATGTTAAGTATGTATTCATGGTCCCTTTCCCTGCTAATAGTGTTAGTACTGGCCTGTCTGTTTATGACAATAAAACATCTCTACTTGTTCAGAGAGTAACAGAATATGGAGTCTGTTTATGAAAATAGTGTTTGGAGGCTTCTGATGCCATAGTCGTTTGCAATGCCTCCATACAGAATACTTCTGTGATACTGTTGTTATTCATTTCACAAAGTTCAAATGATCCCCGAATCTCTTGATTTCTCCATCTAAGACATATTGGTCTCTTAAGCCAGGCATTGGTGGTACATGCCTTTAATCACAGAACTCAGGAGGCAGAGACAGGTGGATCTCTGAGAGTTCAAGACCAGCCTGGTCTATAAGAGCTAGTTCCAGGACAGCCTCCAAAGCCACAGGGAAACCCTGTCTGGGGGTGGGGGGGGGAGACATTATCTGTCCCTCTTAATTTCTGCCTTGGTAATTCCAGGTCTTTCTGTTTGGCCTTTACTATCTGAAGGGCTCTTACTGCACACAAGATAGGGGACTAGTTTGGGGGAGGGGAGCGTCTGCCAATTTCAGAGCAGGGCCATCTCAGGAGATCACAAAATCCTAAAGATATCAGTTGTATATTTTGTCTATAGACTAGGGTCAATCATTGGGAGTGTCAGTAGACACCATTGGCATGATGGGCAATAAGGCACAGAAGGAGCTGGCAATCTTGACCTGCAGGCCAGTTCAAGGTCATCCTGGCCTAAACAAGGCCCTCTCTTACAAAAGAAAATCACAAAAGAGATGTGGAAAAGCAATTCATTTCTCTTCATTCTCATACATCAATTATATGGTAAAGATGCCATAATGTGCACCCAATATATACTATGACAAATGCTTTGTGTTCTTTGGATTAGAACAACTATGGTCAACCTAAATGTTTACTACTCACCGTGTCATTACCACAGTCACATTCTTCATTAACTTCCACAATTCCGTTACCACACATGGGTTGATTTTGTTGTAATAATTGCACATTTGAAAGGTTACCAAGACATGTCACAACAAAATTTGAAACATAGTGCTTGTAATAATGCATGCTACAGTTACTAAAGGTCTTCATCCCACTGGAACTCCTAAAGTGAAATAATAGTCTCTGATAAATAAACCTAGTTACTAAAACACATCTAGATGATGCTCCATTGGTAATCAAATGATCCAAGATGGAGCAAATAAAAACATATACTTCAGCAGAGGTTAAATGTTGTGGAATAAGATGTGTCACCATGATTGGTTTAATAAAAAGCTGAGCAGACAATAGCTAGGCAGGATTTCCAGGCACAGAGGATGCTGGGAAGAAAAAGGGTGGAGAAGCCAGCTAGACATAGAATGAGTCAGACAAACATGGAAAATTCTTTATATGCTATTTTATCAAGCATGATATAACTTTCCAACCCTAATATGGAAATTTTATATGGATAATATGGAAATATCAATAAAAAATATTTCGAGGGGGCACCTGACACCAGGGGTCCGCTCACGGGATCTGAAGTTGGTGGGAGCCAACACACCCAGAGACTGCCAAGCCCCCGGGAACAGTCCGCCTCAATCCACAAGAAGAGGACAGACATCAGAGTATTGGAACTGTTTGCATCTACCAGAAGGGAACCTTGGTCCCATACCCACCAGGAGAGGAAGAGACTCCTGCTACACCCACTGGAAGAAAGGATGGGAAGAAGGCAATATAAAAGCACATTCAACAACAGAAAAACCAATATGACACCACCAGAGACTAGGGACCATACACAAGCAAGACCAGAACATCACAATGCAGCTGAAGCAGAAGAAAATGACGTTACAAACATCTTCATGAAAATGATAGAGGACCTCAAAGAGGATATAAGAAAATCCCTTAAAGAAATGGAAGAAAAAACAAACCAAAAATACAAGATATCAACAAATCTTTCAAGGAAACAGTTCAAGACCTGAAAATGAAATAGAGACAACAAAGAAAGCATAATCTGAGGGAATACTGGAAATAGAAAAGCTGGGTAAATGATCAGGAACTACAGATGTAAGCATAACCAACAGAATACAAGAGATGGAAGAAAGAATCTCAGGTGTTGAAGATGCACTAGGAGAAATAGATTCGTCAACCAAAGAAAATCTTAAGTTCAACAAATCCCTAACACAAAATATCCAGGAAATATGGGATAACCTGAAAAGACCAGACCTAAGAATAATAAATATAGAAGAAGGTGAAGAAATCCAACTCAAGGGCACAGAAAACATATTCAACAAAATCATAGAAGAAAACTTTCCCAACCTACAGAAAGACATGCCAATGAAAGTACAAAAATCCTACAGAATACCAAATAGACTGTACCAAAAAAAAAGGTCACCTCGTCACAGCCACATAATAATCAAAACCCCAAACTTACAGAATAAAGAGAAAATATTAAGAGCAGCAAAGGAAAAGGGTCAAGTAGCATATAAAGGCAAACCTATCAGAATTACACCTGACTTCCATGGAAACTGAGAGTCAGAAGGTCCTGGATAGATATTCTCCTACACTAAGAGACCACAGATGCTAGCCCAGACTGCTATACCCAGCAAAGCTTCAATGAATATAAATGGAGAAAACAAGATATTCCATGACAAAACCAGATTCAAATAATACATATCCACCAATCCAGCACTACAGAGTGTTCTGGAAGGAAAACTGCAACCCCAGGAAGTTAACTACAACCAGAAAAAATATAGACAATAGATAATCACACTTTACCAACAGCCAAAAGAAAAAAAAGGATGGAAACCCACACATAATTTCACCACCACCACCAAATCCAAAACAAACAAGAATGAACAATCAATGGTCATTAATATCCCTCAATATTAATGGTCTTATCCCCTCCTATAAAAAGACACAGGTTAGCAGAATGGATAAGAAGACAGAATTCATTCTTCTGCTGCATACAAGAAACACACCTCAACTTCAAAGACAGACAGTACCTAAAAATTAAAGGTTGGGAAAAGATTTTCCAATCAAATGGACCTAAGAAACAAGCAGGGGTAGCAATCTTAATATCCAACAAATTGGACTTTAAACTAAAATCAATCAAAAGAGATGAAGGAGGTCACTTCCTACTCATCCCAGGAGAAATCCATCAGGATGAAGTCTCAATTCTGAACAATTATGCCCCAAATACAAAGGCATCCATGTTTGTAAAAGAAACATTACTAAAACTCGAATCACACATAAAACTGCACACACCTATAGTGGGAGACTTCAACACCCCACTCTCACCACTGGACAGGAACACCAGACAGAAACTTAACAAAGAAAAAAAAGGACCTAATAGAAGTTATGACCCAATTGGGCTTAACAGACATCTATAGAATATTCCATCCAAATACAAAAGAATATACCTTCTTCTCAGTGCCACATGGAACTCTAAAATCAACCATATACTTGGCAACATAGCACATCTCAACAGATACAAAAAAAATTAAAATAACACCCTGTATCTTATCAGACCACCATGCTTTAAAGTTAGAACTCAACAACAACACGAATTGCAGAAATTAAGTAACACCCAACTGCACAATTCCTGGGTTGAGGAAGAAATAAAAAAAAAGAAATTAAAGATTTCCTAGAATTCAATGAGAATGTGGACACAACATACCCAAACTTATAGGACACTTTGAAAGCAGTGCTAAGAGGAAAGTTCATAGCGCTAAGTGCCCACATGAAGAAACAGGAGAATAATCACACTAGAGAATTAACAGCACAACTGAAAGCTCAGGAACACAAAGAAGTCAATATACCCCAGAGGAGCAGACACCAGGAAATAATCAAATTGAGGCTGAAATTAATAAAGTGGAAACTAGGAGAACAATACGAAGAATCACTATAACAAAGAGTTGGTTCTTCGAGAAAATCAACAAGATAGACAAACCTTTATTCAAACTTACCAAACAACAGATAGTGAACATGCAAATAAATAAAATCTGGAAAGAAAAGGGAGACATAACAACAAACAGAGAGGAAATCCAGAGAATCATCAGGTCATACGTCAAAAACCTGTATTCCTCAAAATTCGAAAATCTATAGGAAATGGACAATTTTCTGGACAGATTTCACTTACCAAAATTAAATCAAGAACAGATAAGCAACTTAAATAGACCTATAACCCCTAATGAAATTGAAGCAGTCATCAGAAGTCTCCCACCCAAAAAAAGCCCAGGGCCAGATGGCTTCAAAAATTCAAGGGAACAGCTAAAACCAATTCTCCTCAAAGTATTCCACACAATAGAAGCAGAAGGTTCATTGCCAAACTCTTTTTAGAGGCTTCAGTAACCTTGATACCCAAGCCACACAAAGCCACAACTAAGAAAGAGAACTATAGACCAATATCCCTCATGAACATTGATGAAAAATACTCAAGAAAATACTGGCAAATAAAATCCAAGAACACATCAGAGAAATGATCCACCATGATCAAGTAGGCTTCATCCCAGGGATGCAAAGATGGTTCAACAAATGAAAATCCATCAATGTAATCCACCATATAAACAAACTGAGGGAAATAAAACCATATGATCATCTCACTAGTTGCCAAAAAAGCCTTTGACAAAATCCAACATCCCTTCATGATAAAGGTCTTGGAGAAATCAGGGATAACAGGAACACACCTCAACGTAATAAAAGCAATATACAGCAAGCCGACAGCCAACATCAAAATTAAATCCAGAGAAACTCAACGCAATTCCTCTAAAATCAGGGGCAAGACAAGGCTGTCCACTCTGTCCGTACATCTTCAATATTGTCCTTGAAGTTCTAGTTAGAGCAATAAGACAACAAAAGGAGATCAAGGGGATACAAATCAGAAAAGAAGAAGTCAAACTTTTACTATTTGCAGATGATATAATAGTCTACATGAGTGACCCGAAAAACTCTACCAGGGAATTCCTACAGCTGATAAACACCTTCACCAAAGTGGGAGGATACAAGATTAACTCAAAAAATCTGTAGCCCTACTATATACAGACGATACATTGGTGGAGAAAGAAATCAGAGAAACATCACCCTTTACAATTGCCACAAACAACATAAAATAGTGGGGTAACACTAAGCAAAAAAGTAAAAGACCTGTCCTGTAAGAATTTTGAGTCTCTAAAGAAAGAGTTTAAAGAAGATTCTAGATAATGGAAGGATCTCCCATGTTCTTGGATGGGTAGGATCAACATAGTAAAAATGGCAATCTTGACAAAAGCAATCTACAGATTCAATATAATCCCCATCAAAATCCCAATACAATTCTTCAAGACTTTGTAAGAACAATTCTCAACTTTATATGGAAAAACAAAAGACCCAGGATAGCCAAAACAATCCTGTATAATAAAGGAACCTCTGGAGGCATCATCATCCCTAACTTCAAGCTCTATTACAGAGCTATAGTCTTGAAAACAGCTTGGTATTGGCACAAAAATAGACAGGTAGACCAATGGAATAGAATTGAAAACCCTGAGATTAACCCACACACCTATGAACACCTGATTTTTGACAAAGCAGCTAAAGCTATACAATGGAATAAAAAAAGTATCTTCAACAAATGGTGCTGGCATAACTGGATGCTAGCATGTAGAAGGTTGCAGATAGATCCATATCTATCACTATGCACAAAATTTAAGTCCAAATTGATCAAAGACCTCAACATAAATCCAGGCACACTGGAACTATTAGAAGACAAAGTGGAAAATACCCTTGAATTAATGGGTACAGGAGACTTCTTACTGAACATTACACCAGTAGCACAGACACTGAGGTCAACAATTGATAAAATGGACCTCCTGAAACTAAGAAGCTTCTGTAAGGCAAAGGACACAGTCAACAAGACAAAACAGTAGCCCACAGCCTGGGAAAAGATATTCACCAACACCACATCTGACAGAGGGTTGATCTCCAAAATATACAAAGAACTCAAGAAGCTATTCTCCAAAACACCAAACAATCCAATTAAAAAGTGGGGTATAGAACTAAATAGACAATTCTCAATAGAGGAATCTAAAATGGCTGAAAGACACTTAGGAAAGTATTCAACATCCTTAGCCATCAGGGAAATGCAAATCAAAACAACTCTAAGATACCCTCTTACACCTGTCAGAATGGCTAAAATCAATAACACCAATGACATTTATGCTGGAGAGGATATGGAGAAAGGGGAACACTTCTCCACTGCTGGTGGGAGTGCCAACTTGTACAGCCACTTTGGAAATCATTACGGTTACTCCTCAGGAAAATGGGAATCAGTCCACCACAAGATCCAGCAATTACTCTTAGGCATATACTCAAAAGAAGCACATTCATACAACAAGCACATCTGTTCAACGATGTTCATGGCATCAGTAATAGCCAGAAACTGGAAGCAGCCTAGATGCCCCTCAACTGAAAAATGGATAATGAAAATGTGGTACATTTACACAATGGAGTACTACGAAGGAGAAAAAAAAAACAATGGAATCTTGAAATTTGAAGGCAAATGGATGAAACTAGAAGAAACCATTCTGAGTGAGGTATCCTAGTCACAAAAAGACAAACATGGTATGTACTCACTCATATATGGATTTCAGACACAGAGTAAAGGATTATCAGCCTACAATCCACACTGCCAGAGAAGCTAGTATACAAGGAGGACCCTAAGAGAGACATACATGGTCCCCTTGAAAAGGGGAACGGGTCAAGATCTCCTGAGCTAATTGGGAACACAGGAGGAGGGGGAGGGAGATAGGAGAATGAGAAGGGGAGAAGAGAAGGGGTGAGGAGGACATGAGGGAGCAGAAAGGTTGAGTCGGGGGAAGAATAGATGAAAACAAGAAAGGAGATACCATAATAGATACCATTTTAGGTTTACAGAGAAATCACGCAATAGGGAAATGTCTGGTTATCTACAAAGATGACACCAGCTAACAATCTAAGGAACAGAGGAGAGGCTACCTTAAATGCCCTCCCCTAATAATGAGTTGATAACTGTCTTATATGCCATCCTATAACCTTCATCCAGCAGCTGGTGGAAGTAGAAACAGACACCCACAACTAATCACTGAAATGAACTGGAATCCAGTTGCAGAGAAGGACTGATGAGCAAAGGGGTACAGACAAAAGGCTGGTGAACCTCACAGAAACAGATGACTGGAACAATGGAAAGCTCTTGGTCCCCAGACTTATAGCTGGGATACCAGCATCGGACCGATCCAGACCCCAGGAACGTGGGTTTTAGTGAGGAGACCTCAGATATCTCCAGGACCTCCTGTAGTAGTTCAGTACTTATCTCTAGCATAGGTGTGGACTTAGGGAGCCCATTCTATAGAGGGATACTCCCTGAGCCAAGACACAAGGGGGTGGGCCTAGGCCCTATCCTAAAGGATATGATAGACTCTGATGACCCCCTATGGAAGGACTCTCCCTCCCTGGGGAGCAGAAAGGATATGTGATAGGTAGGGTTTTAGTAAGGGGGTTGGTAGGGGAGGAGGGGAGGGAGAGGCAACTGGGATTGACATGTAAAACAATCTTGTTTCTAATTTAAGTTTAAAAAGTAAAAAAAAATTCAATGGTCATCAAATCATGAAATCATAATTGGAAGAAAATACATAAAATTAGTCATTATTAGGGGCTGGAAAGATGGCTCAGCAATTATAAGCAGAGGACCTGGGTAGCATCCACATTCAGTTTTTAGTAAGAACCAAGCATGCACATGGCATAAAGACACACACACACACACACACACACACACACAGGCAAAACACAAATAAATAAATAAATAAATAAATAAATAAATAAATAAATAAATAAATAAATAAATCTAAAAATAAAATTCATCATAAAAATTCTTACAATGCTCCCTGTTGCATTATGCATGGAGCTCTGGAACAGGAACAATTATTGACATCGTCATATGATAATCCTATGTGGAAGCCAATCAATTGAGTGATAACCACTGAAATTCCCTCCAACCCTATGTCTTCTGGATACTAAAATAGAGAAGATTGAAGAGAAAAAGTATTATATAATAATAAAACAAAGTCAAGTGATAAATGTTCTTGTAATCACAAAATTTTATATTCTAATTCTTTTTATATTGAGCATACTTTATAACAATTTACTTTGTTATGGTAATTGGCTACCTTAATTTAAATGAAATTTTATTTGTGCATTCTTTAAATGAAAGGGATTTTTTAAAAATATGTTCCACAAAACTACACATGCACTAACCTCTGTATGGAAACCAGGACATGTGTTACATTGGGGAAGGAGTTTTGCATTTGTTTCCACAGGAGAAGAAAAACTTTGGATACCATCAAAGTTGATCAAGATTGGAGTTGAGAAGGAGAAACCTCTCGAGGAGGACAAATGACAGGTATTCTACTAAGGTATATCTCATAAACTAAATAGAAACCTCCCAAAGGAAAGGGAAGTGGTTTGCTTTTATCTTCACAGGAAAACTCATCTTCAGAAGTCAAAGGGTAGATACTTAAGAAGAGAGGGTAGCTATAAACTTCAAACAAAAGGAATATGCCATATGGTTAACTTTACAGCTGTCTCTCAGAGAACTCTATTTCTCTTTATTTCCTAGTCCCTATTAAATTAAATCAATGCTGGCTTTAGAGGTGGATTTGACTTTTCTCCTCTAAAATCCAAGCATGTTGTTTAACTAAACTTTAGAGTTTCTATATTATATCAAGAAGCCAATTGATGTAATACAGAATAAGAGAAAAGTTGGGGACTGTCTTTGTCTATTCTTGGCTCTTTCTCTCAAGGTTATTATATAACCCTCTCATAATTGTTATTCTCCCATGGTTGCCTTTCCCAGTATGCATACATACACAAGCAAACATTTCTCTGCTAACATTTATGTTTGAATCCCACGCAGCCAATGAAGACCTGCCTGACAGCAATACCTGGATGCCCCCGAAAGAAAATGGACCACACCTCCTCGACTGCACTGGATCCAACTTGCTCCATTTCAACTGACACTCCAGCCAGAGCTTCCAGTACTGACTTTAGGATTTTAAGCAAGATCTTCAGATCAAGAAAATCCCATCTAACATGGACTAGACACAATCCAATTGAGACTTTCACTGAACTAACATTTTCTTCCTACAGGACCCCATGAGGTTATTACCATCCCATTTCAGCAGGAAGTAACTTGGAGGATGCTACGCACCCTTTCCCCCATTGTTGTCACTAAGGATAATATACACCTAGTTTGGGATAGCTTCCTATTGTTTATGGTTGGGATTGGAAGGAGGTGTTCAGGCTTGGACACCTCTTTCAGATGACTTTAGGGTTTAGTTAAAATAGACATAGTTATGATGTGACATAAGCTGATTGTTGTATCTTCTTATATTTCACCTTTTTATGATTGTTAATTTTGGATAGTTTACACTGTTAATCTTCTTTTTGATTAAAAGGGGAATTGTAGGGGACACTGTAACCATGCCTGCTAGGGTCTGGCTACAGGTATGCCTGGGCATGCCTTTGAGGGCATGGTCAGGGTGATGTAGAGAAGGTTTAAGAGTGAGGGGTGAGCATGTGGAACTCCCTTCTTCCTTTTCATCAATGGCTTGCTGTACTTACTCCTGCCCTGCCAGCTGGCTAGGTAGCTCTGTAAGTAAGGCATCTCCCTAATAAATACCCTTATATTTTTACTGACTCCATATTGGTAATTCCCTCATTATATTGTAGACATGTGTGTACTTTAAAAGAAAAACATTCTATCAATATGAAACAAAAAAGCTAATAGGTATGCTTCTCTGATGTCTGTGCTAAGTCTGAAATCTCTGGTGTTGACATTTGATGTTCCCAGATTTTGAGGTAAAATATGGAATCTGGAGTCTTAATGTCCAGTAATGAAGGAGTCATGGTCTTCTTCTTTTACAATTATCTAACTGATATAAACTGTTGGTTAAAGTCATGAAGATGAAGAGACTCCTCAAAATAAAACAACTTCTAAGATAAATTGTTTAAAATAATTTCAGTCACAAAGCCATCACTATGAGTTCTGCCCTGAGATACACACAAGCCAGGAAGTAAGGAAGAAAAGGACACACAGTTCCCATGGAGACAGCCTGGAGCAGGATCTGAGAAGGCTCTGAATCTGAGAGCCTGTGGGTGAAGAACTGAGATAACAAGAAGGGCTTAGAAACCCTGCAGAATGAAATCTAATACTACAACTAGAAGAAAAACTGAAGCAAAATTATTTTAAATGTGTACATATAATTAGTAAAGATTATGTACTCTTAGGAATTATACTGTAAATATCTGGTATGCAGGATATCCGATATGTGACCCCTGCACAAGGGTCATTAGACAGAGAAGGGGTCATGACCCACAGGTTGAGAACTGCTGCTATACAAGATGCAAGCTACAATCATGTGCAGGAAAAAAGTATGGCTTTAAGTTCCCAAGGGAAATACCAAAGACTAGCAAATTCCAAGGTGTGTGTGTGTGTGTGTGTGTGTGTGTGTGTGTGTGTGTGTGTATGCACGAGTGCACGCACATATATATGTATGTATATACATATATTTTGTTACGTATTTTTCAAATACTACAATTAACTGAAAATTTAAAAGAATCAAATTCCTTCTCCATCACCCAGCTCCTATGACAACTGTCTTCTTTTCCTCAGTCAGTTGTAGAGACGTGGGTCAGTGGAATGTAAAACAGAAATGCGCATGTTTCAAAGAAGACAAAGCAAGTATTGTTGAATCCCAGCTGTGCATCATGTCCTGTGTACAGTGGTAAGAAAGGAAAACTCTGCCCAGAATGTCTCTAGAGTAGAGAAAGAGGGCTTTCTCAAACATGGAGGAAGGCAGACATATTTTATTAAAGAGTTTGGACAAACCAATGTGATACAATTATTAAATTTGGGAAGAGCCACTTGTTGTGCAATTAATATTAGTTCATCATTTGGTTCATAAGAGAATAAAATGAAATCTATGCAGACAACACAAAGTGTTATGAGATGACAAACACAAGTTGATGACTTTTGCTACTCTCTGAGTTTGGACACATGGAGGTGTCTCTACTTTTGAACTAATGTTTGAGTTACTTAAAAATCCTAGGCAACTTTAGTAAATGTCACAACTAGTTAGTGACAGAATATACTAATCTGTACTACACTAATTATGCTTAAAATTTGTAATGCACTGGGACATTTTTAGATTCAAACAATTTTGTCCCAGCAGAATAATAATGACTATACATATATAGGAAAAACCCAACTGTTAGAAACTGTTTAACCACTACATAAACACTTACATGGTATACAGGTGTTGAAAAGCAGTAAGTAAAAAATGAAAACTACATACCATGACAATACCCGCAGCATAGCTTTTATTGCACAGTTCACCTGGCGATGCTGCTCCAATGTATTTCGGGTGTTTCCTGTAACTACACCATGATGGTTTGACTTGGCATTGTGTAATTGTGTACCATAATATATAAGCATACATTTACCTCCTCATGAAGTTAAAAAAAATACTTGAGGAATATATAAATGTCCAATCTGGATATCTAATAAAGTATGCAAAATGTCCAAATTACTGTAATTATTCATTTGATATCAATTCTTCACTTAGCTCCCAGATTTGATGTTCTATTATCTGAAATGCTACTAACTTTCCCTTATTATGCAGCAACTTTTTAGGCCACTAAAAGTTGAAAAGTATGGAAAAGAACTTCTAACTTGTTGAAGAAGAAATTTTACTTATCTTAAACACAAGCACTTATTTAATATTAAATGATCACAAAACAAACTACACAAATCTATCCTCATGAAAAAGTAGACATGAGATATATTAAAAATCTGTTTGGGTGAAATTAAATAAACAATTTTTATATTTTTCATTAGACATATTTTGCAATAAATTTGATATCATATAAATTAATGAAATTCAGTGTTTGCTCACACTAATTCTACTTCAAATAGGAAAATAAGCTAGCATAAAATTGGCCATCATTGTTTTAATTTTTAAACCATCACCTTCTCTCTCTCTCTCTCTCTCTCTCTCTATATATATATATATATATATATATATATATATATATATATCTTCAAAGTGTCCTATGGAAAACTGGAGTATAACAAATGCAAAAACTGACCTTAATGGAATTATTAATTATTAATATGTTTATCGTGCAGAGAGCTGCCTACTCACATAAGTAAATGTGTTATCTCGTGGGACTGTACGGTAAGATAGTCTTGTTTCCAGTCCAAAAGTCTTTGTAAAATATCATTAGCATCTCCATCAGTAGAAATATGATTTTTATCTGACCACAGTTCCAAGGAGGCTAACACAACAGTCAACTCCAGCTGAGCAAACATCTAGGAATAGGATTTACAGTGTATGTTTCAAAGTCATCAACTATTAGATTAAAAATACAGAAAGAAGTTGGCTAGAGTAGTGGGAACATTGAGAAAGCAAAATATATTCAAGTCATTAATTTTCCATACTCATAAAATGCAAATTAAAGTCAATGTTTTTTTCATAGAATTAGACATCTGAAAAATTAAAAACTTACTGTGTTGACAAGCCCAATAATCTGGAAAATTTTCTGTGTTACGGCGGTAATGTCAGATCCCATATAATCATACTGAAACACAAATTACCTTTTTTAGGATTTGTTAAATATGATAGTAATTTTTCAACAGCCGGATAATTTTGGCAATATAGGACAAGCATAGGTTTTATCACATATTTTTACATGCTAATAGTTTTTATTTTTATTAAAGTTTTATTTTGCCAATTACAACTATAATTTTATACTAATCATAATATAATCATATGTAATATAATTTATATTATTTAAACTATAATTATTTGTAATCAATACTGTAATTATACCTTATCTAACTGCATAATGATAATTTTTAATTAGTAATTTTTATTAAAAACAAAGACCCAAGAACACACTGGCATTTAGAACAGACTCAGTGTAAACTTCTAAGACTCTCAAGCAGAATGGGTGAAACCAGAAACTCTAACACAGCTCTGCGGATTCCACCCCATGATAACTGGACCTCCGCAGCCAGACATTGCCTATGAAACAGGAATCCAAGGACTTCTCAAAGCATGCTCAGCAAATGAAGAAGAGAAAATACATGAAGGAACAGAAAAAATAACTGAAATTCAAAGTCAGTCCTCAGGAGAAAAGACAAACATCATCACAATATGTAGGGAAAATCCTGTTGAATGAATGCATTACAACGATTCTCTAAGTGGACAGAAGGCAAGACTTGGCTCTTGGCTCTAGCCCAGGCCCAGACATCACCTTTGACTCAGGTGGCAAGCAGTTCATTCACATTGACCTTTTCCTCAGCACCCTCACCTCTTCAGAACCCTTACTCTCCCCAGCCCATGAACCATTCCAACTCTCAATTCTACCTCCCGACTCACCTACCATAATGGGCCCGACAGCCTGGCACCAGAGGCACCAGGCAGGCTCCTGGTTAGCGCCAGGCTGTACCTGTTGTCTTCTTGTGGACCCTGGGCTAGAAGCGCCAGGCCCATTTCCCCAATTTTCAATTGGAAAAAGAATATGGATTTGTGTAGTTAGGTTCTGTGAGCATGAACATAAGATATGAGTCATGCAACAATTTGCTGGTCAACATTTCCCAAATCCTCTTCACTATACTCTCCAAAAGATGGGAATTATAGTGGACCCTTTTAGCTCTTCTCTACATCTGTACTCTTCCTTTAAACATATTGGTGTGTGACATTGGATCATACTGTGTGAAGATGTCTCTGTTTTACCTAATCTCCCTAAGACACCTTCTGATTGATTTAATAAAGAGTTGAATGGCAGGAGAGAATAGGTGGGACTTCCTGGCAGAGGTAAGAACTCTGGGAAGAATCTGAGAGGCTAGGGATTCGCCAGCAAGATGTCGAGGAAATCAGACGTAAGCTATTGAGGAACGGTAACGAGTCATGTGGCAGAACATGGGTTAACATAAACAGGTTAATTTAAGTTTTAAGAGCTAGTTGGGAACAAACCTAAGCTAAGACAAACCTTTCATACTTAATAAGAAGTCTCCACATTATTTGGGAGCTGGTGGTCCAAAGAAAGACCAACTGTACATATTTTTATTATTTCTTTGAGAAACTAATATTGTATATTTTAATCATACTCACCCCCACTTCTTCCCCAACTCTTCCCAAATCCATCCTATTCTCAACCCCTCAAATTTGTGTCTTCTCTTTCTTCATTTCTTTATCTTTTTTATTTTTTATAACCTGTGGAATTCAGCTTGTACTTCCTTGGATGTGGGCCATCCACTAGAACATGAGCAACCTACTAGGAGCCACATCTTAACAAAAAACAAAATCAAAAGCAAAACAAAAAAACCTGACTCTTTGTCCCCTAGGAGCCATCAACTATCTATAGCTCCTCACTTAGGACGGGGGCTCAAAAATCCCTTCCCAGTCCATACTCGAGTGTTGACCAGCTTGATCAGGTCTCATGAAGGAAAATACAACTTCTGTGAGCTCATGAGAGAAATGGTTCTGACCAGAAAGCATTGTTTTGTTGCAGTCTTCCCCAACCCTGTCTCTTATGAGTCTCTCTCTCTCTCTCTCTCTCTCTCTCTCTCTCTCTCTCTCTCTCTCTCTCTCTGTGTGTGTGTGTGTGTGTGTGTGATATGATGTCCCATTTATGGCCAAGCACTTTGACTGTTATTAGCTACACTTTGATCAATTGTGAGCTTCCTTGTTAAACACTATGAACTGTACAAAGAAAACTTCTCTAATGAGATATGAAAGCTACAGTGACCTACAGATATATAGATATGAATTTAGAAGGCAACTTGATATATGGTCCATTTAGCAAAATAGCAAATATAATTAAAATATACAATATTAAATTATCAAAGAAATAATAAAATATGTATAGTTGGTCCCTGGGGCCTGTGAGAGCCCCAACCATGGGTACTTAGCCAGACTTACAGTACTAGGCATGCATTTTCTCCTGTGGAACAGGCCTAAATCCAATTTTTAAAAAATAGTTGTTGGTTACTCCTATAACATGTATGCCACTGTTGCACCTCTGGGCATATTTTGCCACACTGGTCACTATGTAGTTCACAGAGAACACAGTTGAGTGAAACTGTTGATGGCCTTTCCCCCAGCCCTTGCCATTACTATGGAAGCTAACCACCAGGAAGACATTTCCTGGTCAATACGAATTCTAATGCTCTATGTTTTATGCCCAATATATGTGCTGTCTTCCATAATAAGGTCTCACCAGCAACTTCTGGTGGGCAACTAAGAACATTTTCTATAGCCTACATTATTTTGGGGTCTCCAGGACACTTCTGACCAAGAACACAAAGGGAGGTATCCCATAATTAGCACTGGGAAACTTATTTGCAACCTTTGGATTCTGGAAAGAGTATCATCTCCTGTGTCGAGTAATTCAAATTAAATTCCTTTATATGCATATATAAATTGGAAAAGGTTTCCATATGGGACTTTAGTTATCTCTTCCATCACACTCTCCTCTGCCCTACATGCCCATCTCTGACCACTTTAAATCCCTCCACATTACTGAAAATGCAGTCTTAACTGATTCCATTTGTCATGCTGCACAAATCCTTCAGTATCTCCCAGCTACATATGGAATGAAACACAAGTTTGCCTTAAGCTGGGATTCAGCTACCTTGTTTGGTCCTCCCATAAGCCTACAATCCTGGAATGGTGGTTACATCCATTTCAGTTGCATCAACCCATCTATCACTCAGAGTGGCATATTTCAGAGACTCCTGCTTTGGGTTCCTACAACTGTGTGCATCTGTTAAATTCTTCACTATTTACCTTAGGAATATTTGTGCTCTGAATGTCGAACAGCTACGGCACCTTCCAAGATTGTACTATTTTTCACATTGTTTATAGTAACATACACTACATCACAGATATTTCTCTTACTGTTTAGCTGTCTTTTAAAAATCAAATTTCAAATTTTATAAAACAGACAATATTGAATGAATAACAAACTAAAACCCCTGTGACTTCAAAGAAAACAAATTATTTCTGTCTCTAAATTTTTAATTAAGAAGGAGGAAAGGAAAAGGGAAGAAATGGAGGAGGGTAGCGGAATGAAGAGGTGAACAGAAAAGAAAGGGAAATAGGAGAGGGAGAGAAGAGATGGAAATGAGATGGAAGGGGACCAGAAAGTATGCAGGACGGAGAATGACTTACCAAAGATTTTCCCACTATAATGTGCAGTTTCAGACTTTGAGGTAATAATTGTGAGTGATTTTTATCCTAGAAAACAAGCAAAAATATTAATTGTTAATATGTACTGAGATTTTTTTTTGACCAGTGTAGGGGAACCTGTAGCCACGCCTGCTTCTTTTCTGGCTATGTCCTGCCTGTCCATTGGCTGAAACAGCTTTACTCATCAACCAATAAGAGAAACATATATTCACAGCATACAGAAGAAGGACCTCCCACATCAAATAGGAGTAGAAACATGGGAAGAGAAGATCAGGGAAAGATGAAGAAGGAGAGAGGACGTCAGGGGCCACCCAGTCACCCAGCCACACAGCAAGCCTCGAGTAAGAAGTAAGTAAAGATTATAGACTAGAGAAAGATAAAAGCCCAGAGGCAAAGGTAGTTTGGATAATTTAAGTTAAGAAAAGCTGGAAGAAATAAGCCAAGCTAAGGCCGGGCATTATGTATATGTCTCCTCTTGTTTAGGTATTGTGTTTATACAGATCTTTTACTTGTAATAGTCAGAATTTATAATTAGGTTAGGTTTTCTAGATTTACAGAGATGTATTTGAGATGGTTAGGTATTCTTCAAACCTTTCAAAGACCTACAGAAATATGGCATTTAAATGGTTTAGGGTTATTCTTGGCAGTGAGACACAACTGCTCCTGACACACCAATTACGTCAGAAAGGAGGATGGGCATCGAAGAAACTCATTATGGAGTTTGCTTTCAACATGGCAAGATTAGCCATTTGGGCAAGAAATTGCTCTTGCCTAGACTGTTTGTTGCTGTGTAAACTAAACATTCAGGACCCACAAGAAAGTGACTGCTGAACTTACAAAACAAGACAGTATTGAAGGGTTCCTGTTGAAATGGAGAAGTGTGCCAGACACACTATGGCCTATGGGTTGAAGATGGATGTCCCAACATTACAGAGGAACTTTGGGTGACTGTCCAGGTAGTGAGATGTCTCTCTCAATTCTAGAGTTTATATATTATCCTTCTGTGGTCTTTGATAGAATTGAAGACAGATAGTTATGGTTATAGTTTTCTTCAGTTATTATAAAACATAAGTTATCCTTCTTGTATTTAGACAGAAAAGAGGAGATGATGGGGAATGTACTGTGTATGTTTATCTTATTGATTGTTAAATAAAATACTGTTTGGCCAATGAGATAGCAAGTTAGACAGGACTAGGAGTCAAAGAGGATTCTGGGAAATGTAGTAGAGAAGTGATGATCCAGGCAGGAAGTGACATAGCAAGGAGACTCATATTTAAAGAAGGAGAAACAGGAAGCGTGCCTCTTTTCCCCTCCACACCTGCTCCAGCGGCAGGATATGATCCACTGGCAAGGAGGGACGCCAATAAGGCGTCCGATAAGATAAGTCTTATTAAAATATATAGGTTTATGATAGTTCAGACTGAGCTAATGGATGAGAAATCCTAGTCATTGGCCAAGCAGCATTGTACCTAATACAAGTTTCTGTGTATTCATTTGGCCTAACTCAGGCAGGTGGCTGGCGTAAAGCACACATGTGGCAGTGGGGCTCAGCGGCTTTTGGCGGAAAGACTTATTGTAACAGAGCAGCATTTTTACTTTATTGTATTTTTTCATTTTATTTTCTTTCATAGATTTACCTGGTTTCATTTTTGTCAATCCCTTCTCCCTATCCCTCCCCTCCCCCCCAACATCCCACCTGCCCCTAGCCATCCCCCCTCCACTCCCCAGGCAGGGAAAGGCACTCAAAAAGGGCTCCCCAAAGTCTACCACATCATCCTGGGCCAGGCCTAGGCCCTTCCTCATGTGTCCTATGTACTGAGATTTCTAAAAATGAAAGTTAACATGCAAAGAAGTCAGGGAAGACATACGCAAAACCATCATCAAGACCTAAATACAAAAACTATTGCAAAACATAACTTTCACTTCAAAACATCTATGACATGAGAGGTTCCCTATGAGAGCTTCACCCTCTGAAACAGAACTCCAGGCATTGGTGGCTGCTGTGAGTTCCTGAAAGGTTAGCCAATCCTAAGAGGTCTGCTCTAAACACACATGTGCAACACTGAATGACCTCAGTGGGCTGTATTTATAAACCTCTCTCTCTCTCTCTCTCTCTCTGTGTGTGTGTGTGTGTGTGTGTGTGTGTGTGTGTGTGTGTGTGTGTGTGTAACAAATACATTTAAAAAATAAGAAGCCATGAATTTGAGAGCAAGTTTCTGTTTCTTCCTGCTTATATACACTCTCTGCCCAGCCATCTCACTTCCTGTTTCTGTACAGACCTACAGACCTCTATAGTTATTAGTGGCAAGCTCCATCCTCTGATCTTCAGATATGCTTTATTTGTACAAGCAAGATATCACCACAGAGCCCCTCAACTAATTTTCTTATTTCTATGTAACAGTACTTCCTAGGTAAGCTTATTGATGAACCCTATTTAAATCATAGTTTAATTGATGCTAAAAGCTTACTAACATTTCTTTCCATTTTCAGTAATATAGAAATGATTGTCTATTAGAAAATATCTCCAATTAGTTTGTAAAGCTACATATGAAATGTTGAAAGCACTTTCAGCAGGCTACTGGAAATAGTGGCTATTCTTCCTTCATTGTTCAATAGTTTTCAATAACAAATATTTTCTTTGAAAATTACCAACATGAAAACAAGTGCATCATAAGGCAGCAAATGTGAAGAATAATACTAGGTGATCTTCCAGGTTGTGTGAAATGTGAATGCTTTATGTCAAGGCATAGAAAAAAAAGGTATGAAATGTATTATTTATACTCATAGGTCTTGTCTCTCTTCATGACTGATGAATGACAGGATTGATTCCCTGGTGTTCTTTACCATCAGAACCCCAATGGTTACCTGTGCAATGAAATGACCTGTTTCAAGCTGGTCTGTTTGCCAAATCTGGCTGTAATTTTCTGCTAGCGTTGGATTGCCATTTTTCACTTGATAAACTATGTGCTCAAATTTGGCTGAAGATTCCAGTGGTTCAATTCGATAGCTGATATTTTCAAACTGCAGGAATCCCCTGAATTCAGAAAGGCAATCATTACCAAAACCATGCACAGCACTTCCCCCACCAAGCTATCATCTGGAATGTGAGAAACAAGAAACCATGGTGAAACAAATGATTTTATATATTTTCCCCTGACTTGCTTTTGCAGGTACCACTATTTAAAACCACCATTATTGGTCTTAATTTTGAAGAATAGCTCAGAGTAGCCTCAAACTTTGGATCATTTTGCCTCTGATACAAAGTGCTGAGATCACATGCACACACCACCCTATGCTGAACTACACTCCTTTTAAAAGACAGTATTAGAATACCAGATCTATTTAGGTCCTGGAACAGTGGGACAAAATTAAAGTCCACTTCATATGTTTCAGGGAATAAGAGGAACAAGAGAAGTTCTCTGGAGAGAAGAAAGGGGAGGTGCTCTGGGAAAAGAGAGAAATGGAATCAGAAAGGCAACTTGGAGCAAAATACAAAGTCATAGGCAGCTTCAAGCTTGGCTCCCTTGCAGTGGGTGGAGCCCGGACCCAAAAAGTCCAAGCTGAGACATGGTACAAGCTCACCGCTGCAATGCTAACAACAGACCAACAGGCCTGGTACAGGAGTAATCCCCAATTCTTATAAGCTTTATACCATGTAAAATGTGGCCTGGCAGGGACGACTCCTTCAGATAACAAATTCCTCCCATCTCTCAGCATCACTGAAAACTATAACCAGGAACTATCTAGAAAAGGCACTGCTTTGGGGAAACACACTATTCTTTGGGTCAGGAAACAAGAAAAGGCACAGTTTGGGGCCCCTAGAGACACCTTGCCACAGTGACTGAGTGAAACACAAATACAAGAGACAGTCACAGACAGGAGAGATTCTGACACAATACCAAAGGAAATCTATAGATTTTGTAAATCTCTATTTTAAAAAATCTAAATATTGGAAAAAACAACTGAGATTCATGTGGAAGGACAAAGGACCTTGATCATCCAAGTAATTGTGAGCAAATCCAGAAATCTTAAAGTATCAAAATACAGAATTTCAGGTGATGCTACAGAGCTATAGTAATAGAATGCCTTGTTATTGGCAGATGTATAGACCAATGGGGGTAGGACCAAGAACCCAGAAATCAGCCCACACATCTATAGCCAAGTGATTCCTGACAAGAGGCCAACATCTTAGGTTGGAGGAAAATCTGACATTCTCATGAACATTGTTGGGAAAACTAGATATTTGCTAGTAGAAGATTAATGTAAATCTCTCTCTTACCTTATATAGAATTCAAAAATAAAAAGCTGACCAATGGCCTCTATCTCCAAAAAATATTTACATTATGATTCATAACAGTAGATAGAGGTTTGTGGGAGGGGTCACAACCCATTTATGAGAACCACCTTGTTAAAGTGTTCTAAAGTTCTCATTTCCCAAACTATACCTTCCTGCCCAGCATCCTGGAAACACTTCCACTCAGGATGCCCTCAATGCATTAGTTTGAGTAACAACTAAAGTTCAGATGTTAACATGAATGAAGAGAACCTGTTATTACCTGAGGCCAGAACAGATGTTGAGTGTCACCATGGAGTTTGGATATTCATCAATGTATCCTCGGTAATGGCAATGTGTCTGCAGACCACATGGGCAAAGAAACAAATTATTTTAACAACAACAACAACAACAACAAAACTGTGCTGTCAAATATTTTAGAAGGCTCACCATAGCAAAAGATTTGATAATATTAAATCATGAATTATGTAGAATTTTTAATGCAAACTCTCAGGAAATAAGATTTGAGGGGCTTCCTTTAATTGGCCCATGTGTGTTTCTCCATTTTTCTACCACCTTCCCATGTATAGAAGTCATCCACACAACAGGTCACAGTTCCAAGGAGTAAAATATTTGAATTAGTGTCAACATGGGGCTTGGAAAGTAGCACAATGATAGGGTTTTCCTAGGATATACAAAGGCCCGGGTTCAATCTCCGCAAACGAAAACAATGTCTAAAAGGGAGACCATAACCTAAGTGTACTGTACATCCCTTTGAACAACAAAATAAAAGATAACAAATATTAAGACATTCTGATTCTTACCATAAAGTGTGAAGAGTCATCATACAAATATCCAGTTTCATTATATGTATAAACCAAAAAATCCTGGGATAAGAATGAGCTAGAAGAAACCAACAAATAGAATTTAAGTCATCATTTAAAGTGAAAATACACACTAATAAAACAATGTTAAGTGCAATAGATTACTATAATAGCATGATTTAATTACAGTAATTTTAGTGTGGTATATATTTTTTAATTCTGTTTAAAAACTGATATATGGGCAGAGTCAGGAGAGCTCAACACTTGGAGAGCACTATCAGGTATTTCTGTGTATGTCTTCATGAACAAATACTCACAAATATGTCCACCACATGACAGTCCCTTCTCTGGTCCCTGGAATATAGTGCTAAACAACAGACAGTCAGAGTAATGTATTGTTATATGAACAAGGCCTGGTTGTTATAGGGTGATAACACCAAAGTATATGGGATGACATGACAAAGCTCATGAAATAGATGAGTAGACACAAAGAACAAGCCATATGGACTTTCACAAAGAGTTGGGATAAAATGAAAGAGTCTTGAGCCAGAAATAGGTTTGCATATATGAAGTGTAACAATGGGTACTATGTGCAGTAACAAGAAAGATGGTGAGTGCAGTCCCAGAGGGTTGGGGTAAATGAAGATAGTAGCAGGCCAACATTTTAACAGAGCCAAACTCAATGCTATGTTGTGAACAATCTGCAAATACACAGAAGCTGAGGCCAGTCAGAAGACTAATACCCAGGCCATCCCTGATGGAGTCTTGAATGATGATGAAAATCATTGTGGGGCCCACATGGGCTTACATAAAGCACTGAACCTTGGGAAAGGCAAAAGTAAGAGATGCCAAGAATATATTTTTCTTCTTTATTTCCTTTCTTTTCCTTTTCCTTTTCCTTTTTCTTTCTTTCTTTCTTTTTTTTTTTTTGAAAACCAGAAGAGATGACTTGCCATTTACTAAGATGGTTATGAGAAATGCAGATTTGGGGAGAGCATCAGAGGTTCACTTTTAGCAAGTTAGCAACAGGAATTGTAAAAACATGTGATTATGAAATAAGTATTAAATGAGTGCAGCACCCATTGCAATGGAATCATGTATGGTTATAAATCACAAGCAGCTAATGGTCAGTGAACACACACATAGCCACAAGACTGAACTAAAACAGTAGCTGACTGATACACATTTGACATAAGATTCATTTTGTATCTTCAGATCATAATGGTGAAGAAGAATCTGCAAAGAGGTGGTGCAGAGAAAAATGACATAATTAGGAATACTGGTAAGAGTCAAACCAGGGCCAGGGAGTGATGATATTCTAGAGTCCAATGGGAAAAGCATTTTATGGAAAAGATATTGATCAGTTATGACAAATGTCATCAACTGGTAGAAAATAAATGACTAAATGAAGACTAAAATACAACCATGATATTGAAAATAATCCTGAAGGACGGTGATAACTTTATCAAAATTTCTAATCATTTTTAGTGGAATGCATTGCAGAAGAAGGAAAGGCCAGTGTAAGGTTGGCAGATGTCATGGATGAAGATAACTTCTGCAGCCTTGCTCAGCCACAAAGCAAAAAGGAAGACAAACAACAGTTGTTAGACATCTTTGTTAATCCCTGAGGCTACAAAGAGACCACCTGATCCTTCTTATAGAAAATGCTGAGAAAATGCAATGATGATATAGAAAGATTGATTGGTGTTTTGAATTGTGGGTGGGAACAGACATGGACCAAAATTACAAGAGAGCTGTTATTTAACCACAGAAACACTACTGCACAGCACTGAGATTGCTGAAGCTGACTCAGGAGATTTTTTATATGTAAAACTTACTAAGGAAGGTTGTTTTAAGTCATTGAAATACTTAGTGTACCCTAAAATTGACCCCACCTGAATTTTCCAACAACAGCCACTTGATTACTGACTGTATTTGATTTTAGAAATCCATGCAACTAACCATGCTTGGGTACAAGGGAATACCTAACTGAAGAGTTCCAAATATATAATTTATTTCTCAATTTAAGATGTAAATCTGAAAATTTGAATACAAGAGCTTCATACACCTAAAATTCAGGACTTAATAAACCCAAATTGGAAAGTGGATTGACCATTATGCTGCACTACTGAATTTAAATATTGGATATAAACTTTAAACGAGTAAAAACTGGGCATAGATATTTACTTTTTCTAAAAGAAAAAAAATACATCTTACTAGTTCTTGAGATGCAGAGAGTAGGGTTTCCCATCAATTGTAATGACATAAATCACCTAAAATAGAGCAAATTGATACATAATTTAGTAATGCAGACATATTTGATGTAAGACACTATTTTTCACTCAAGCTAATAAAAATATCTCAGCACATTAAAAATGAACATATTCTTTAGAATCCATTGTGTTAATTAGTAAGATTTTAGAGTTGGTTGACTTTGGAAGAGTGTGATTTAGTTTGTTGATTGAAATGTTTAAAAAGGAATATATCTTGAAAAATGTAATTTAGCATTACTGATATTCTATCAATTTCTTTTATCTGATAATATATGCATTTCTAATAAAAGTAAATAAGGAATGGTTGAGGGCTTGTGTTATATGTCAAATATAATGAACAAATAAACAATTTATAAACAGATGCATATTATATTATACATAACTTCCAACATATAAAACTACAAAGGATTAAAAAACAGCCTAAGCAATGCCATAGCCCCGGTATGGGGCTCCCAAATATCAGGAGTTACTAAGTAACAACAATGTTTATCCTCCTCCTCCTCCATGTTACACAAAACCAAGCAAACTGGGAAGTGATTGCAGAGTCACTGTGTGTGTGTGTGTGTGTGTGTGTGTGTCTACAGATGCAGACACCAAACCAGCAACTCTATTACAAGCTAAACTAATGGAACCTGTGAACTTTGTGGGAGACACAGGTAGTGTTGCTGATGAGTAGACACACCCAGGAAGTTCAAGAACACACAGTTGTAAATCAGAGACTCATAACCCAGACCTGGGCAGAGCTGTTATTTACTTGGATGAATCCAGACACTGCAATGTTAAGTAAAATATGTCAGTTAATGAATGATCAATATAAGGCTGTGCTTACATGATGTGTCTACAAAAGCCAAACTTAAGAGAAACCCAAGAGAATGTTGGTTGTCAGGCTCCAGAGAGAGGGAAAAATTAGAGAACTGTGGCTTCAAGGGTATAAAGTTTAAGTTACGCAATATGAATCAGCTCTAGGGAACTGATGCACACACAGCATGTAAATATTTGTTAAAGAAGGTAGATTGTATGTTCATGTTCCACACACAAATAAAAGCACCGAAGTACATAAGGCAAGTTTAGAAAGCATGTCAATTTAGTAAATTGATTGTCTTAATGGTAAATCAGATGCCAATACTCGTCAAAATGTACATTCCATATATGTACTCTTACATATCTGAATAGCTCAATGGAGGTTTAAAAATCATTTTCAGAAGTAGACTCTATCATAGTAAAAGCAGCTTCAAGAACTGCAAATAAGGGCTGTCAAGATAGCTCAGCAGGTAAAGGTAGCAGCCTCCACGCTTGACAGTTTAAGCTCTGTCTTTAGGACTGTCAGGGGTAGAAGGAGAGAAGTGGCTTCCTCAGATTGTTCTAAGCTTCACAAAGGGACCCTGGCATGTATGCATCCAGTCACACCCACACACAGGCACAGTGGGGTAGGTAAGTAAATTTTGAATAATTTTATTTATTTTCTTTGTTTGATGTGTGTGGGTGTTTTGTCTGCATGTATGTCTGTGCAGGAGACATGGCCAATGCTTGGGAAGGACAGAAGAAGGTATCAGCTCTCCTGGGACTGGAACTACAGAGAGTGGTGAACTGCCACAATGAAGAGTGGTCAGTGTGCCTTAACCACTGAAGCCATCTTTCCAGCCCCCATGACTAAATTTTAAAAAATCAAAAGAAAAGAATACATAATTCCAAATTTAAAAAATATGTCAAAATTCAGTCAAGAATTGAACCCTCCCTTTTCTCAGTGATGAAAAGCATTTCCTACTGCATAATGGCTGTTAGGGCCTTCATTATCTAGAATAAGGCAGGCAAACTATCTCCCAGCCTGTCTGTATACACACACACACACACACACACACACACACACACACACACACACACGTATATGTAATCCTAACTCTAAATTAATTCTGCTTGTGCTGACATTTGTCTAATTCTACATGTCCAAATTTTACTAAAAATCAATTTATTGTTTAGTAGCTACTAACAATGCTTTTAATTCACATGTTGGGTCATCGTCATGCAAATTTTACATTAATCTGCTTTATATTTTTGTTTGTTTTTTTTCTACCAGAATGATTACTGGGAAATATTCACTATTTCTTGAAACTTAAGAACAACAACAATAGCAAAAAGACTTTCAAAAGAGTTAGGGAGAGGGAAGAGGCACGGGAGACAATGAGGAGGCAGGGGACTCGGGGACAGAAACAAAAGGCTGTGCTGTGCAAGTGACTACAATGGAGGGTGCTCTGGACCAATGCAATGGTCAACCAAAGGTCACCCTCAGACCTGAGTAGTGAGTAGGAAACCTGGAAGACTGACCTTCCCTTCTGAAACTCCGACCTTGCGTGGCTCTATCCTCACTGGCACAGTGACATGCAGACATATTCCTTCGGAATCTGCAGCAAAAAACAGAACGTATCTTTTGTTGTTTGGGGTTTTGAATTTTGTTTTGGTTTATTTTCCTGATCATAATACTCCCATTCCAGCCAGCGTTCCTGAGCACACTCAGAGCTCCAGTAAGGCCAACGAACTTGCTTGTAATAAACCCCCTCTCTTCCTCAATGCACAACTTCCAATGGCATGCTAACGACCCACTGAAATGATTTAGATATACACAAAAGACACAACGTTCAACCTGGCCACCCTGTTCCTCCTCAGAATCATGCTGAGGCCGGAGTCTCTCAGGGATCTGGGGAGCAATCAGAGAGGGTGCTGATGGTGCACAAGCACTGCACCCCACTTCCCAGGATACAGGGAACTCGAAAGACTAGTTGGATTTCCTGCTGTTAGTCCAGATAGGAATATAGAGCAGAAGCCACCATGTTTATCCTGGGTTCACCTGGTTCGGGCTGGGGCGGGGTATGGGGTGGGACCTGGAGTGGGGCCAGAGATGGGGCAAGATGGAGGAAGGGCATCAGCAGGAATCCAGGAACACAATGGTATCCTCTCTCAGCTAAGGGAACACAAAATGGAAGGAGTGAGATGCTCGCAGGGCCTTACCGAGGTGGGTTAACAGCATGGCAAACTCGGCGAGTATGAAAAGCAGAGGCATGGTTGAATGGGAGAGCAGAAAGCACAGGTGAGCTCAAGACGGTTGGCAGCCGAGGTGGCACGTGGGCAGCGTGGGAGACCGCCCACCAAGGGCTCGCCCGAGGTTCAGTGCCTCCACCTGACACAGGACAGACATTAGCTTCTAGCTCAGGCCCTTACAGTAGGCACAAAAGTACAAACAAGCATAGCTCGTCTTGATTGGATATTTTTGTCCTCTCTACAGTTTTCTGGCGTTTTTCTTGTATTGTGATGGAGGATGTAAAGCAAGCTAGAAATGCGCCTATTAATTATCAACGTGACAAATACCTAAATAGAACTTGATCTAGGCAAAGCAATCATGAAGCATAAAGCACCCCTCTCCCGTCTTCCTTTCTTACAGTACTAGCGTATAATTGGTAGAGGGAAGGGGAGCAAGGCTGTCTTACAATGTCACTTACACATGTTTTGTTAAGGTAGCTATCACCGTAACAAAACACCACGACCAAAAGCAACATGAGTCCATCAAACACTTAGACCATTTTCCAGGAAGTCAGGACAGGAACTATAGGCAGGAACTGATGCAGAGACCATGGAGGTGTGCTGCTTACTGGCTAGTTGCCCATGGATTGCTCAACTTATTTTCTTACACCATGTACAACAACCTGCCCGGGAGTGGCAACGCCCACAGTGAGCTGGGTCCTCCAACCAATTGTCAATCAAGAAAATGTTCCACAGGTTTGCCTACATGGGAGGATTTTGTCAATTGAGAGCCCCTCTTCCCATATGACCCTCGCTTGAATAAAATGGACAGAAAACTAGCCATCCCAGTTAGCCTATACACTTGGAAACTGTAGACATGGGAAGGGCAGCCAGGGCCTATGGAACAAGGGATGTTCTACTGCCTTCTGCGTTCCCAAGGATGTCAAACTCCACACACTCAAAGCCCATCTCTCCTGCATCATCCATGGTGCTCTGACACCTGTCACTGTAGTACACCATCCTGGGGCCCACAAACACAAAAATAACAAGCTTTAGGCCACTGTGAAAACTGAGTCAGGTAGAAACTGCTAATAACTAAGAAACTATTACTAAAATAAGGCAGAGCTGTAGTTACCAGGATGCAGTATTTGTGGCAGTGAGGAAAGAGGAAATGTATAGTTAAAAGATTTTGTGTCTTCTGGACATTTGTGTTTTGTTATAATTCATATTCTACATGATTCGTGCACTTGCAGTGTAGAAAAGTGTGGTGTTAATCTGTGAATATATACAATGGTTAACTGTGAATTTTAGAATTTATTACCCCCTAGATAATCACTGTGTCTTACAGACTTTACCCCTGCATCATTTCCTCATCTCCAGCTACTAGGAGCCCTAAATTGTTTACTAGTTGTAAACTAATTCTTGCCTTTCCAAATGTGTGACACCAGACCTATCTGATAGGCTTTTCAGCATGATGACTTCAGGGTTCACCCAATCTATAGTGATATCTTTTAGTGATATAGTGGTCTGATCTTTTAAATGCTGAATAATACTCTGTTCATTGGATGTTCCACACTTATCCATTATCAGCTGGGGGGGGGCATTTGAAAAAGGAGCATTTGGGTCTCTGGAATGAAGCTTGGATCATCTTTGCTTCTGTCAAAGGCTCTAGGTCACGATCAAACTTGAGTTGATGAGCACTGCACTAACTCAGGAATAATGTTGAAGATGTGGAGATGTACTCTCAACCTAAACTAAGAGGGGAATCGGACCATGAAGGCTGCAACATGTTAGGAACAAAGTTTCAACTCAGACTACAGACACACAATTCAACCCAAGATTAGGTTGGTGAAGCAGCTAGTGTTTTGGAGTTACTTGCAGGACCAAGTCAGATGCATCAAGCAGAAGGCCCATCTATGTGAGCTTGGTCATTATCCATGAAAGATACACCCCTAGAACTCTGTGCCTGGCTTACAGGCAGCTGAAGAGAACCCTCCTGTGCTCAGGTGATCTATTCTGCTTAACAATCATAGGGGGAGGAGGGATCTGAGCCTTACCTTACAACTTCTGAAAGTGAGCTTCCTGAGTCATGGCTCTTTCCATCAAGAGAAATGTTTCAATGCAGAAATAGCCACAAAACACCAAATTCCATGAAATACCCTAAATCTCAGTGTTTAGAGGATCATAGGGTCACTGTCTATGATCAGGAACTCAGTTTAGGAAATTCCTTTTTAAAAGAGAAAGGACTCTAGTGACTATTTGGGACCTGCAGGAATTACTCCCATCCATCAAACCTCCCTCTGGGCATCCAAAACTTGACACGATAGAGCAGGCAGGTGACTGGAGAGGAATAGGTTGTAGTGCTTGCTTGCTCTTGGCTTTGGGAACATGGGTGGTAGTAGCAGTAGATAATGTTCTCAGGTTAGAATGTTTATCTCCCTGGCTCAGAGGGAAGAATCAGCAGACACAAGTCTGTATACTTTCAGCCACAGGTTTTATTTGGAGGTATGTAAAACTGAAATCTGTAAGTCACAGAAAAAGAAATGCCTGGTCCATATTCTTGGATAACACCACGTAAGAGTTTCTTGTACTTCTTCCATTGTGGTTTGATGTTGCATAACTGCTTTTAGGGGGAAAAAAACAACACAGCAAATAGAAAAGCTTCATTCATCATTATTCTCATCATTATAAAATTCTCATCATTATTAAAAAGCTATACAATTCATACTATGCAACTATAGGTATAGAAATTTAATAAATTAACATAATGACATAACAAAGTACGTGGCTGTACTTATTCTGGTCTTCTCTGTCTATGATCCACATACTTCGTAAACTAATTTTTTTTCTCAGTTTACTTTGTTCTGTATGTAACTAGTTTGCAATGGCTGCATGGAAAGGGCATGTTGTCAGATGGGCTTTACCTGTTTCAGCTAAATTTCCTAAACTTTACTTGAGTAAAAGAAAACCATCTAGAATGTATGACCCTATTGCTGAAGACACCATGCTCTTCAGACACAAAGCCCAGAGGCTCCTGAGCTGGAACTGACTTGAATACTCCCTTCCTGAGAACTGGCTTTCATAGTATCAAAAGGCACCATGCAAACTTCCAAAGGAAGGAAGCAACCAACACCCCTACCTAGCTGTGAAGCCCATGAATGATAACACTAGCATGGCACAGTGACCCTCAGAGTGCAGTAGTGGCATGCATACCTTGGTGGTAACCAACAACTCTCTAACTGGACTTAAGATTCCCTCAACAAGAGGGAAATCATGCCTGATATTTGAAACCAAGCCAACTACCAAGGACTGCTTAAGTCATGGATCTTGAAAAAGAACCTAGAACCAACACTTTACTAAACCAGCATTATCCCTAACTACATTTCAAATATCTGTACTTATACACACAGGTAAGTGTAGTCCTTACTCCTCAGAAAGGAAGCTTCTCCTTACAACAAAGACCATCATAGAAAACCACAGCCAATCAAATGCAGAGTTGAGGAATCTAGTCCTGATGATCTACAAAACACTCCCTTGCTCAGGGAACACTGTAGGACAGGGGACAGAAAGACTGTAAGAACCAAAGGAGCCCCAGGGAGTTTGCTGTTGAGATTGTGTCTCTTAGTGGTGTCAGAAGCTACATGCATAAACATCCCACTAACAGGATTGCCTAGACATGAGCTGCAGGAAGACAACAGTAGACATGCCAAAGTAGGTGAGGGAAAGCTCAGGAGGCCACAGCCCTATACAAAGAACTATAGGTAACTAAGGGAAGCTGAGAGCAGGACAAACAGCCTCACCCGGGGAAGAGCACATCAAGTGATTATCTGATATTAATGGCCAGCCCTGAAATAATACATACAAGGGATGATGTGCAGACGGAGCATGCAAAAATTAATGAAGAAAGAGACTGAATTTCAAAGAGAGGGGTTTATGGGAGAGCTTGGAGGGAGGGAATGGAAGGGGGAGTGATGTAAATATATACATATATATATATATATATATATATATATATATATATCCATTCACATGTGGATAAATGAAGTCTCTTATCATGACATCCTAAAGCCTGTCTATGATTGTTTTGTGGGTGGTTTTATATACATACATACATATATACTGGTTTTTTGAGACAGGGTTTCTCTTTGTAGCTTTGGAGTAAAAATATATATTTTTTAAAGAGCAATAACTTTAAAAATAGAAAACCATCGACAAGAAAAAGAAGTGATGCAGAACGCAATCTTTTCCTACTTGATAAAAAGTGTTTCCCAACCCCCTGTGCACATCACTAGAGCAGCCTCCCCTACAAAGGATCAAAGGTCAAACTTACCACCCCCAAATACACACACATAAACATTACCACTCAAATATCTACATATGGCTCCTACTTTGTCGAGTACTTAGCTATCAGAGTCAGGTGTAATGGCTGACATGTAATTGAAGGGTGTTTCAGGTGATGCTTTGTTGAGCTTTGGAATTTTCCTACTTGTTCAGGTGAAGGATATGAAATACCTTTAATTTTACATAAACGAGTCAAAATTTTGTAAAATACATATGGTTATCTCCTTTATGTTGTCTTACGACAAAGAATTGTCTTTATTGCAAGAAGTCATGCCCATATGTTTCCTGGTCCTCCATCAACATAAATTCCACCCCTTGTTTCCACGTATATAGTGAAATGCATGTGTCAAGTTGGTTCTGACAGTTTGAAACTGAGAGGCATGCCTGCCTTAAACTAGAACCACACAATTTAATGACATCCTGTCAGCACGAGGTGGTGTTACAATTTCTTTATCTACTTCCTCATTTGTAAAGCAGGGTCACAATTCCCATAAAGCCTCAGTGATGAAGAAGAATATGTAAATGTCAGAGGACAACCTCCTATATATTTGCAAACTACATCCTTCAATGAAGAGATGTGTTTGTTTGCAGAAAATGAAAATGCCTTACAAGATATTGCTGATAAAGATCAGATTACTAGAAGTTTTCACTGAAGCTTTCCAAACCAATTTAAAACAATACTAAGAGCAAACGCTTTCTCCTAGCCTTGTTGAAGCTAGCATGTGAAACTAGCAAATAGGAATCTGCCCTAGGAAATACCAAAACAGCTCTGTACTCCTACTGAGGGGTTGCTCAGAGCACATTTACAACATTCAGCAAATGGATGTCTTCAGTCACCTTTGACTCTATGACTGGATGCTGCCTTCTGCTTTATTACTGTCTTCTGAAGTTGATCTGTACAAAAGAGATAGGGTTGTTTTCAGGGTTATAAACATTGTCATTAAGAAAAAAATCACAAAAAAATGCCAAAAGCCAGATTTGAACTAAATGATCGATGCTGTGTATCAATACCTTTTTTGCCCATGACAGCTAAGGATAAGACATTCCAGTGTTTTGTCTTTCCAAATCCTAACTTTCAAAGACTTTATGTGCTTTTCTAGGTTATTATTTATGTATTTGTTTATATCTTTGGATTTCAAAATAGTCTAACCACTGTGCCCTTCTATCTTGTCTACATGAAAATGGATGAGATATTAAAATAACTGTCAAAGCAGCTGTTAATATTTATATAGGACTACATGTATATCTTCAAATTCTTACCAATCTAGTTTTTTTCCCACCAAGTAGCTATGCATAATTATTTACATGGATTTGCCTTCATCAATAAGGCTTCCAATAAGATCTTTCAACTACATGTAACAACAGTAGTGGTATTAGAGAGCCTCTTGATTCCTTAAACACTCATGGATAATACACTGGGCAGGTCATTATAATGGTCAAGGGCTTCCCGGGTCACATATGGTGGCATCAGGTTGGAACACCTAACCAGGGACCATGAATCCAAGTAGAGCACAGGTCACTTTAGGCAATTTTTGCAAACTTCTTTACTGCTCTGTCTGGAGAATATGACCTAATAGGTTGTGAGCATGGACAGGTGTTTGGATATCTGTTTGCAAAGGAAACAAAGATTGGCCCCAATGTGCCAGTCAAGAGTGGGCACAGCAATCACCATCCATGGAGTGCTTGAGAGCAACACTCTGTGTCTCAGCTCCATTTCAGGTTGGCCTCTTGCTAACCTGAAACCACCTATATTTGTATCTCATGCTGCTTTGACATGGTTTTGTCATTGTTGTGAAACCATGATTCCTTACTGTGGCAGTTTTGCCAGCAGTCAAAATATCTGGTAATTATCCAGATTATTCCAATATGTCCCAATGGTGTAGGAATCTTTATGCCAGTTGCCATGTGATTTGGTGTCTCAAACAATTTGATTATTGTGTAGATGTCTACTTAAATCATCAGGAACATTGCCCTGACACTACAGAGTTGCTGTCAGCTCCTTGCCTAATCTGAGAACTAGAGATGGTGTTGGTAATTAGGCATCATTGTTTTCTTACAGGTCAGGACTACAAGACCCCCTGTTTACCCTTGCCTCAGCATTCCAATTTCTCTGAATCCCAAGGAAGCAAAGTGTGTCTTGCACTGATATTATGACTGAAACAGAAGCTGCACAACACCTTAGTTGCAGTTTAGAAACACATAAGTGATAATTAATGCATTCACATTCTGTAGCAATGCTCCCAGACTTGCTCTGCCTTGTTCGGCACGCTCACTTTTCTCGCCTTCTACATGTACTATTTGCAGATGTGCTCCCAATTTGTCTCTATTGATTCCCTGAGTGTAAAAAGGACTTGCAATGTGAAGACACTTGGCTTGCCTGGGAAATTTCCATTTGAAAAGTCCTGAGGATTTATTGGGTTGCTCCAAGTGTCTTTGACACATCAGGCCATGAAAGGCTGCCCATCAGAAAATCGAAATAAGCTTTGGTATGTCCTGAAAACCTTTTGTTCAGTAGTTCTAGCAGTTTTTTCAATCAACCGTTTATCCAAAAAGCCATACTTACATTACTTAGCTGGGTTCAGATACTGCCATATAGTGCATTTTTGATATTAACATGTATACTTACCCTCCACTTATAGCCTCTTCCTTCTTCCAGAAACTGTGTGTGATATTCCACTTGATAACAATGATGGCGATCATGATGAGGAAAGGCAGAAAAACATATAAACTAATCAGAAGTCCCTTTTTAAAGCGAGTATCACGCCGCTTGACAACCAAAGGTGTCCTTCTGTCTGAAATTCAAAAGAGCCATTTAACTTTTCAAAAACTGTGATTGATGCAGACCAGTGAGTGATCTAAATTACTTTGTTTTGTCCTCTATGACTTCTTGGTGTTACTTTTTATAATGTTGTCTCATTTTGAATTAATTCTTATGTATAGTATATGAATTCCATCATTCTTTTACATGGAACTATTTGGTCTCTTAAATCAGAGAGATAAACACCACACATTTTAGCAAGAAAAACGATGTTGCCTGAAGCTTTTTTTCTTTTTTCAAAAATCTTCACCCTTGGATTTAATTGTTCGTAGAAAGCATTCTGTTGTTTTACAACTGTTCTGTTTCTGAGGATTTTCAACTCCATTCTCTCAAAGTGGGTCATTAAAAACTTCCAATCAATGGCCTAGACTCTTATGATTCTCAACACAGAATACTAAGGAAACATGAAAAAATCCAGGTGTGAAAATCATTACTAATTCCATAGTGATGGAGTCTGGTGAAGTTGTATTAGATAAATTCCCAAGGGTACAATACAAAAGAAAAAGAAGGTAAGAGTAGAAACATGAGGATGATCAGTGAGGCCAAGGTGCTGGGGAGTAAGTGGCTGTTGAGTTATCTCCTAGTCTTAAAAAGAACATCTATATCAAGACCTGCCCTCAACCCTCAGAGAAGACTGGGCAGAAAGAATGGAAGAGCCAGAGGCCAGAGGTTGGGGAGAGTGTGCTGAGGTGCCCTCGTCTGGAGTGACTTGCTGTGACTATGGTTACCTGCATAAACCCTTGACAAGATCAGTCAGTAATCCAGAACTCAGTGCTTCTTGGATTCAGTTGCTTGCAATAAAAAGAATCCAAGTAAAACAGAAGGTGGCCCAGTGTTGGTAGGTAGAGACTGGCCAGCCAGTCTAGCTAAAGTTGAGAGCTCCAGGTTCAGTGACAGTCACCATCTCAACAAATAAGACAGAGAGCAACAAAAGACTGGGCCCAAGGCCCTGCTCTGGTCTGTGCATGAATGTTTACAGACATGTGCATACACATACACCATAAAATTTTTGCAATTTTTTAAAGATATGCTATATCAAAAGTCATATGCACTTTGGTATTTAAAGTCTTACATATCTAAGAAATATTTACCTGTATAGCTATAGCCTTAAATACATAAGAATTGAAGAAAAATAAAATCAGTGAGAATAAGATTTGATTTGCTAAATCTAGAAATGAAACTGACATGACACAGATTAAGATAAATTAACAGATTAGTATACTATAACTATAATATAGGATATCAACAATTTAACAATTAATGTAATTTTTCAACGAAATATTTCCTTAAATTAAAAAAGTAAATCTTTCTCTAGTTTATCTACTAAGAAAAAAATCCATCCTATTTGGTTGAGGCAGTGCATTTTAACAGCTTTCCTGAGACATTTTTCTTACTTTAACCTTACAGTCTGTAGCTCCTTTTGCACCAAGCTCCTATAGTAAGTTACTTATACATATAATTAATTATAAATAAAATGGATACATTGGCTCCACACAGCTAGTGTATATGGCAGCATAGAATGCTAAGTTGTAGAGAACAGATCTGATAAAGTCAACTGGGCAGTGGTTGTTCATGACTTTCTGCCAAATGCATTTTAAAGTGTTTTAGTGGCATATGGTATTCACGATCTGAGGGTATAGAAGATTTGGGTACTTTCTACATTAAATAGAACAATTGATTTTTAACATGCCAGGGCTGAAGAGATGGCTCAGTGGGTAGGCAGTAAATGTTCTTCTAGAGGACCTGAATTAGCTTCTCAGCACCAACACTGGGCCACTCACCATTAGGCCTATAACTCCAGATCCAGGGAATCTGATTTCTTCTTCTGGTTATCTCAGGCATCCCCAAACTCATTCTTCTCTCCCCACCTCACATGCATGCATGTGCAAGCACACACACACTATGCATGCATGTGCACACACACAGTTTTTAAACATGCAACTCAGCTGTAAACCAGCACATTTTTACATATAACTCCCTGGGGCAATACAGACTGTAGTAAGTTCTCCTTGTTTCTGACACTCATGTTTATGCAGAAAAGCATGCTAGAAATGCTCTGCAGGCCACGACAAAAATCAGAGGAAGATGGCCTGTTAAATATTCACACTTCTAGATTAGATTTAAAATAGCCTCACGTGATTCTGTGAATTTAAATGAAGTCAAGCAGAGTAGAAATATCAACTTCTCAGTTGTTCTCCTGAAATTTCAAGTCTTCAATGGCCACATCGAGCTGCTGAGATGGAGTGTACTTACACACATGCAGGCCCTGCTCTAGACACTAACCCAGGGGCAGCCAAAATCCATCATCTAAGCTCCCTCCTGGAGATGAAGGTGTCATGTCACACTCCGGAGGGGCAAAGCCAGGTTCACAGTGACAGTGGTCTCGATTGTTGCAAACCTGAAACCAGATCCAAATGAAAACTGAGCAACCAAGTGCTTATATATGTATACACAGAGAAGTCATTTATTATCCATAATTAATATGTGCAAATTGATGAAATATTGCAATTATTTTAAGCAGTTTTAATATGAAAGTAAAGACAGTAATGATCCAATAAATGTGCTTGCATTAAGTTTTTAAAAATCCTATCTTTTTGTGGGTCATGTTTCTAAATAGAAGTTATAATGTTCTTGGTATAATTGAAATGACTAGTTAGAAAGATAAAGCTACTATGAAGAATATAAATTACATTTTATTATTAATTTAGAAAAAAAAAGCTCTGATGGGAGAAAACATCTATGGAAGATGAAAGAAAATTCTTCGAAGAAGCCAGTGTGCCAAAGGCAAATATTAACTCATACAGTAGGCTGGCAAGACTCTTGCAAAAATAAAAAGAGGGTCAGGAGCAGAGTCTGGACTCCAGAGTCATCACCACAGAAAGTGAAAAGAGTTAAACTAGGTGAATTCCAATTTGATTGTTATAAAGAGCACAGGTTTTGAAGAAGACACTTACTGGTAAGTTTTAAGCAAATGCAAGCTGGGAAAACTTCCAAACTCCCATAACTCACCATATAATTTCACAACAGCTGGGAAGGTAGAACTGAAACACTAGTGACTAAATAGGTGCCATTAGCAATGCATTCAGCATGCTGGAAGCGATCATACAATCTCACCAGAATAATGAGAAATGTAGGTTCTCATGCTCTCATGCCTGCTGTGTAGATACAAAACTCCCAGTATTTCTCAAAGAGAATGGAAATGTTACCTATATTTGGCTCATTAGATTTCACTGCTTATAATTTGGGGAAATGGAGTAATTTGAACATACAATTATAACTGTTTTCTTTTTTTAGTATTCCTAATAGTTATATGTTATTTGAAAGGCTATCAGTGTGTGAATTTACAAAGTCAATTAACTGAGCTCATTGACAGATCTAGTCTTAATAGACTAGAAACTCTGATGTCTTAAAACAAAGTGTCTGACCTCCTTTGTTGCCAAAAAGCACACAGATACATGGGTGCACCATATATGTGTGGTGCTTGATAATACTTGGCTATATGTTAATAATCAAACATGGTGACAATATTTCACACTGTGTTTTTTGTATCATTCAGAGCTTCTTTGTTCAGTTGGCCTGTGACCGTCTAATGGTGCATACAAGTTGTGTACGCCTGTGTCAATAGTACAATCTGCATTTCTCATTTAACTGAAATTTTCTGGAGGGAACTTCCACATCAAATAATTCTGAACCTGGTGACTCTGGTAAAGGTTTTTTGAAGTGAATTGAAATGATCATATTAAATGAAAAACAAAATGGCTACATACCCCTTGTCCTTGGCACTTGTCGTCTGAATTACATGCTGAATCCCTTTTCAAGTAGTGCACACGTAAACATTTCCCTTGGCTACAAGCCTGAAAAGCATAGTCAATCTAAAAATGCTGAAGTTAAGCAACAGCAGAAACTTCAAGTACAGAGTCTAACTGAGGGATTACATTCGCTACAAAACTTATGTACAGGGATAACATGGTACAGGCAAGAGTCGTAGGCACCTTTAATAGCAGCTGAGCTATCTCTCCAGCCCTTGGTCAGAAATCTCCATACCCTATGTTCACTTCAATTTAACATCCCCAAATGTCTTTTTCATAATTGCCTCATTAAAAGAATTTCCAAGATGAAACTTAAAAAGGGAAATTGTTTTATATTTTGCACATGCTCTAACTTATTTGACCAACCTTTAATTGCCATTTATTGTGTCTTGATTTTTTCTATGCCAGTATATATTTCTTAATAGCTAAAAATTAGTTTAACACTACTCTATTGAAATACATAGAGTCTACTACTATTAGAATAGAAAAGTAACTGGTAAGAATAATTGAATTTCTGGCCTGGGTAGAGAAGTTACATTCCAGATGACTAGGGCCATTGCTTGGCCGAGAATCATCCTAAGAAGGGTGAGTCACCTTAAGGCACATGAAGGAAACTGGTGGAGTACTGTTTCCTATAATGAGATAGAGAACTTTTCCTTGCCAGGATCCCAGCCCCTGGCTCATTAACCTACCTGCTACAGCCATGTAGAGTTTTAAGTCTTCCTGCTTTTCCCTTTCTTCTTTCTCTCTTCTAAGCATGTTTTCCTCAACACACTGGCTTCCTCCTTTCTGTAAAGCTTTGTCCTTACTGCCATGCACCATTTGTCTGACCATCTAGCATAGATGGCATAGATATCCTTCCTTCCCTGCACCCTTGTACCGTGCCTGTGCTGAGGTTTATCTTTTCAATGCTAATAAAATTGTTCTTGAGCTTTCATTTGAGCCCTTCTTAAATTTTTTATTAGCAAGATTAAGAACCCCAAGTGGAGGAGACCCTGCTTTACTATATATCATTTGGCTACCACAAAGGGATTCCCCAAAATTCAAGTAACAAGACAATATCCATTTATGAGTGAGTAGATACCATGTTTGTCTTTATTGGTCCACGTTACCTCACTCAGGATGATTTGTTTCTAGTTCTATCCATTTGGCTTCAAATTTCCTGGTATCCTTGTTTTTAACAGCTGAGTAGTATTCCATTGTATAAATGTATCACATTTTCTTTATCTATTCCTCAGTAGAGGGACATCTAGGTTATTTTCAGGTTCTTGCTAATACAAATAAACAGATAGTTGGGCAAGTGTCCTTGTGGTATGATTGTATGATTGAGCATCCTTTCTGGATATATCCAAGAGCAGTATAGCTGGGTCTTGTGCTAGGTTAATTCTAAGTTTCCTGAGGAACCACCACAGAGACTTCCTAATTGACTGTACGAGTTTGCACTCCCACCAGCAATGGAGGAGTGTTCCCCTTACTCCACATTCTCTCCATCATGAGCTATCATTTGTGTTTTGGCCATTCCGACAGGACTAAGATGGAATCTGATTCATTTTGATTTGCATTTCCCTGACAGCTAAGGATGTGGAACACCTGCTTCTCAGCCATTTGAGATTCCTTTGTTGAATAAAATAAAATAATGTCTTATGGGAATACTTAGGTACTTCTCAAGGTTTTTTTTTTTTCTTTCAGCCTCAGACTATACTTTTGCTCTAAAGCCCTACAATTACTTATCTGAACACTTTCTTACACTTTGGGGAATTTTCATCAAAAAGAAAAAATAAATGACACTTGAACCTTATGTTTTATTATTCTGTCTCATAGAAGGAAATTTTCTTTTGTAATGATTGTGTTTGGGAGTGTTAGGGTATTATGAAAGTAGAAAAGTACATGATGTACTTTATTAGTTAGTAATAATTATCTTTGACTAAATACTTGGCCCTTTCGTTTCTCTTTAGTATTCACATTATTCTGACAACCTGACATTTTGGTGACATTTGGTTGTGATTTTTTTCAGTATGTTTTTAGACTCCTTTTGTTCATGGCTTGTATAAATTATTGCAGACCAGATCCTAGCCTAAGAAGGAAGTTTAGAAATCCAAGTGAGAGAAAACAAGTTTAATTATCAATAGCCAAATTCCTAAGAAAAATATTAACAAAATGAAAGCTTCTTTGACCAATAGCAATCAGATTTTCCTTTTAAATATTAATTACTGGTTAACACACAAACAATGGATATTGTTACATCATTTTAGTTATACACCATTAAACTTCGTTATTGTGATAAAGCAAGAGAAATTACATACACACTCACGTGTATGTATGTTCACATTCATAGGCATTCTTAAATACATTATAAACACACACAATGCATAAACATCAATTAAAAGTGTATTTACCTTGCCTTCACCACAAATAGTACCTTCGCGTACATAGGTATCATCTTGTGCGTTACCGTCTCTTAAGTGTGCAGACACACATACTTGGCCTCCAATGTAAGTATACTGGATATCATAACTTTCTTTATGAATTATTTTTTCATGGTTCCAGTAGCAAATCAATTTTCCACAAAACAGTTCACTGGCAATACAAGGTAGAAAAGTTGCATATTGTCACTTAGCTGTCTTATCCATTAGTTCAATAATAATTCAATATACAAGGATAATTCAAAACTTTAAGGCAACCCATAATTGCAAGCTGTTGAGAACATGTATCTATTATGAAAGGCAACATGTGACCCGCCTGTAAACACTAGGTGCACCTCTTTGCACTGCACAAACCACACATTGAAAATGTACAATTTGATGAGTACATACTCATACTTGCAGTGTCCATGACAGTTTCCAAATTTGTCGTGTTGATTATTCACTTCTTCCACACACAAATAATTAGCACCCTTAGCATCTGAAAAAAAAAGAGGATTTCAACTTTCTCATGTTAAAAGCCAAAAAGTAATTCACAGTACTTAAAAGTGTAGGACATTTATACTGAGATACTCAGTATCTGGAAGTGTAAATGGGAGTCAGTGTCTGGAAGTGTAAATGGCAAGAATCAACCAAGAACTACCCAGAAAAAAAAAGTAATCTGTTAAAGAAAACTGTTGAAAAAGCCACTCTCTCTCTCTCTAAGGCCATACACTAATACTCTACTCTTCTCTCACCAATGGCCTCGACCCTGACTCATATCCTATATGGTTTCAATGTTATAGTCTTTTCCTTTTTGACATAGATAGGAACTGCTTTGATTTGATTTTCAAATATGGGTGTAGATCAATATTTTATAATAAGGCTATAGGATAGATTTGTGGCTTTCAACAAATAGCAGCAATTAAAAAAGCATCCCACCAAAACCAAAAAACAAGGTACATCTCATACGTTTTCCAAATATATCCATGCACTGCCTATCCAAGTCTTGGCAAATCCCACCATAGCAATAGGCTGTCTTGTTGTTGCAGAGTTCTAGGTCAGCAGATTTTGTGTCAGGTACACAGAATTCAGATGATCCATTGCAGAACTCAGGGAAATCACACAGGTCCGTACTTTTCCTACAAGGACGCCCTCGTTCAGCTATCTGAAAGATGAATAACAGGCTAGATTTTGTCAGGGTGACTTGGTTCTCCACTTTCTGGAAGGTAGGCAAGAGAAGATTTCTCTATTCCTTTGAAAAATCATGCCATATGGACTAAAAATCAGTTTTTTTAAAAAAAGGAAAGAAAGAAAAGATGCAGAAATGGAGCTCTACATAGGAACAGAGCTTGTTTGAGAACCATCAAGAAAATAGACTCCCAAAATACACACAGAATGAAGATGCCACTCAAGGACTCATTATCTTTTTTTGTCTACACACTGGGGAACATAATTATAATATGATGCCAGTTGCACTCACAGTGGCCTCTAAGAGTGTCTAGGTGTTGGCTCCAAACATCTTTCTCACTAGTACCTGTGGGTGAACCAGCTGATTCCATTGATATCCATCATAGCTTTTCATGTGCACTTGTGTCTAAACAGAAAGCCTTAAGGAACACACTTGGATCAAATCGCTCAACTTTTGGACAAGGTCTGGAGGAAACTCACCTATTTGCAAGAACACAAAGAAGAGAATAGGGCCTTCTCCACTCAGTCAGTAAAGACAAGGTGATAACATAGAGCATCTGTGAGCAAGGCTCTACTTCCAGTTTATTGTGTCTGAAAAAATGAGTATGGACTCATAGTGCCTATTAACTTGTTCTCCGTGGATCTCTCCCTAATGACCAGACCTCTGGATTTTCACTACGGAAGGATGGGCTGTATGGAAGAGCCCAACTTAGTGATATTAGTTGACAGGCTCTAGTAAGAGAAGTGCAAGGTCTGTGAATGCCCTTCATGTGCCTCTCTGTTCAGGCACCTAGAAAACATATGGTTCTAACCATCAGGACTCAGAGAAGACACCCTGCCAGAGCCAAGCTTTCATGTTTATCTGCTGCATGCCACCAGCTTACGTGCCCTAATCCCTTTTTAATGGTTCTTCAGAATGGGATTTGTTATTGCTGCTTTGTCAGATGAACCTCCTTAGTTCTCATTTTGTTATACATTATTTGAACATAAAGAACTGTATTCAGACAGGACAAAGAAAAATTCATGGCATGACAATTTTGAATGATACTCCATACCACAGCTGGAGATGTCTTTGGGACACATTTAAATGCAATAAAAAGCAGAGTTGAAAAAGTGACCCACAGGCTGAAATTAAGGACAAATTGGAAATTAGAAAATATCCTTTGTATCTACTCCTCATTTCCTCATGGGGGAGGAAGTGCTCCAAATGGTTGTTCATATTCTGACTTTTAAGACTTAAGAACAAAAGAAAGCTCTCCAAAGAGAATGCAAATTAAAGCATTTGAAGGATGGTTCTAAAAACTAGGAAGGAAGTATACTAAAGATTCCTGAAAGGTTCTGTGTGTGAGGCTTACCTTGCATGTCCTTTTGTCACAGCAGGCCCCTGTTCCACATTGCGCAGACCTTGTCAGAGTACAATTTTCAGGGTGACAGCAATTTTTATGAGTACATTTCTAGAGAAGAAAACATGGTCCAGATCAATGTAGGAGTTAGAAATCGGATATCTGATTTTTATCCCATTGTGGGCTTCCCAATAAATCTTCACTAGTTAACAGGCATCCCCTAATAGTCACAGCCCTGCCAACAACACAGCGTATCTAAATATGTAGCCTCCTAAAGTTGTAGTGGAGCTAAAGGTTTCTAGCATCTCTTGACACTGTGGCCAAAGTCACCGAATTATGCAATACACACTAGTGTTCATGACAAGCCTTCCTCCATTCAGGTTAACATGCACTCATCGCTATATCCCTGACCATGGGACAGAGGCAGGGGGATGATGGTGTTTCACTTCATCCTGTGTGTCTAGGCTAGGTCAAGGCTCCTGTGTGTTTTCTTTCATCTTTGGTTTTTTGTTTGTTTTTTTATTTGTTGCCAATTTCTTTAAATAAGCTACATGGTTACAACCATTTTTTTACAACAGCTTTTACATTCAAACTGACCAAACCAAAGTAAATGCCTCCTTTGTCAAGCTCTTACAAATTGGGACACGTACTTGGCAACTGGGACCTACCTGTGAGGGAAGAGCCAACCCTTAGTATTCAAATTCACCAGTCCTACTGCTTGCAGTCCCTTACTCACCTTTTCTACTGAGAACATAATAGACCCCTGAACACACTCTTTTCCCCCTTCTGACTCCTCTCATCACACTGTGGTACTCACTCTGGTTGCTCTTTCTTAGCCAGGGGCCATAAGAAAGAAAAAACTTTATTTGGGGACTATGAAAAACACACAATATGTGTTTAGTACTTAAAAGCATATATTATTTCAGAATATATATTAAAATTATAAAATAGACAATCATTTCTTCCTAAAGGCACCATGATACGTTAATTTGGAAAAGGTAGTCTTTTCAACAAATTACCCCAATTAATTGGATATCATACAGGGGAGGGGAAATAAGTTATCCTGACTCTAACAGCTTCTATTTATTAAAAGCTACAGTACAAAAAAAGACCCAGATGATGAAAATCAATGGTGGTATGACTGTCATAAAATTGCTGATTTTGTTTATAGCTAATGTTTGATACACTAAACCCATTATCCTGAAGGACAGAAAGAAAAAAATACCTGTACTACATTTCCCAAATTACTGGACTATCCCAATACAGTGGATTGATGTCATTTTATTATCTTTAATGCATACTTTCTTATAGAATGCTTATACAATAACAACTAATAGATTATTTAAAAATATGCTATTTTCAAAGTTTCCTAATATATACATATGAGTTTAGATGCACTTATACCTCACGGAGGGCTAATGCCTCTTTCAGATGCAATAGGTTATCACACAAAAAATTCACTTAGCAGGTGTGGAGTAGCCCCTCATAGTTGTTGGTCAATGGGTCTCATAGAATCTGACACACACAAACACACACACACACATACAAACACACACACACACACACACACACACACACACACACACACACACACACACAATACATTGCCATTGCCATTCCATCCAATAGAACCTGATGAAAGGACTCCATTTCTGAAGATATCACATACTTTGATCACAAGACATGGAGGAACCAAGCCTGACCTCCTTCCTACTGGCTAGCTTTCATAAGGTGCTATTCAGGCTACTGAGGAATGAACAGCCATCAGCCATCCTACTTACCCATGAAACTTGAGAGCTAAAACATTTGGCTTAATGAGAAACACAAGGTGGCATGAACATTATAGGGGCAACAAGCTATTTTGTGATCAGGGATAATGCCTGGCACTGTAATTGGAGCCAAGAACTCCTGGCTGGACATGTCATAGGCCTTAAGAGAGAACCTGTGACTCCCATTTTGCCACATGGATATAGTTCAAATTGTCTTCTAAATATTTATCTTTTATGGTTTTTTTTTTCTCTTTTTGCATGTGGTTTTATTTTGTTTTCTTGGCTTGTGGTTTTTGTTGATGTTGTTGTTGTTGTTGTTGTTGTATGGCAGTTTTACTTATTTTCAAACAAAGAACTTAAAGTTGGGTAGGTTGGAATTAGGAAAGGATCTGGAGGAGTGGTTCTTAACCTGGAGTCTCAACCCCTTGGGGGATCAAACGACCCTTTCACGGGATTGCACATAAGATAGCCTGTGTATCCGATATTTACATTACAAATCACAATAGTAGCAAAATTACAGTGTGAAGTAGTAATGAAAATATTGGGGGTTACCCCAAAATGAGGAACTATATTAAAGGGCTAAAGCATTAGCAAGGTTGGAAACCCTAGAGAGACTTAAAAGAAGGTAAGAATGTTATCAAAATGTGTTTGCACTTGAAAATTGTCTTAGATAATGAAAAATATGGTAGTAAAAAGTAAAACCCCACATAATGTTTTGAAAGATAAATAAATTATTCTGAGATTATAGTATTATTACAATATTTCTCCATTCTGCTTCCTCCTTCCAAGCCCTCCCAGGTACCCTTCTTGCTCTCTTTCATCTTCATGGCCTCTTTTCCCATCAATCATTATTATATGCATATTTGTATATACATTATTTGTTGATAAATGCATGTGTGTGTATACATATATATTCTTAAATATCGCCTGCCCTGTCTATGGAATGTTACTTGCATGTATGTTGTCAGGGCCGGATGTTGGTATTGGATAACCAATTGTTGTGTTCCTCCCCGGAGAAGATTATTTATCCCCCTCAGCATTCCTTAGTCATGGGCAGGTCTCTGTGTAGGGCTGAGGCCTCATGGGTTTTTCCCCTTTTGCTTTAACACTTTCATTGGTCCCCTCCTCATTCACCAAATGTTTAGACAGTCATGTTGATGAGACTTTATGGATACAAGTCCTATATCACTAGGAGACACAATCTCATAGCAAACTCCCCGATTCTCTGGCTCCTACAATCTTTCTACCATCTCTTCTACAATGTCCTGAGACTTAGCCATGGTAGTGTTCCATAAATGTATCCATTGGGACTGGCCCCCAAAACTCTGCACTTTGATTGATCGTGATGTAATCTACACCCAGAAAGACAAACATTGCATGTTCTACAAATCTTGAGTGCCTGCTGTCAAATGATGTTCTCCCCTTTTCCATTACATGTAAATCTACAAGAGTGGATATGACACATAGACCAAGTGTTGGGATGAGTCGGGACAGTCTCACTAACCTCTGCAGGGCCACAGTCACACTGCTCATATCCATCCAATTTGAAGTTGCCACATATTCTGATTTGGGGCAGAGCTTCAAACTCTGGCTCTGGTTTCTCCCGGAGGCAGTCTAGATCAGGCTGTGAAGCCAGCTGTTTGAATGCATCCATGCTGCAGCTGCTAAAAACCTTGATTCCCTGGGAACGTCTAAAAATAAATTAATATCCCTCAGATAAAAGAAATGCAACTGTTATCCAAGTAACATAAATTGTACGATTCCTGAATATTCACTTTAAAGCAGAGCCAACTCTGGTTATAATGCTGGCCAGTTATAACCAAAGCAGTGCATTTCTTTCTATTGTAATTTGTTAGGATCAACATACAGAAAGTGGAGGGAGGTAGAGTGCTCGAGGCCTCAGCTTCAGGACACAAATAAAAATAGCACATTAGTTTCAAAAGAATTGTCCCTACAAAAAGCTGGAATGCAGGTGTGGAGTAGGATAGCTGCCATGCCCCCTGCCTTGTAATGAAGAGGGCTTCCCCCCCCCTCAGTTCAGTTTTTCCCTCTCTGGTACATGAAAGCCTCTGGGGAGACCAAAACTCATGGCTTCCATAGTCTCCTTCATTCATCCCACAGGCTCCTCCTCCCTCGGGAAGATTCCATTCAGCAACCCCCACCCCCACCCAGGGGCCATAGCTTCTCCTTTCACCTCATGACTTCTCTCAACACCATCTGCCCATAATTTTAATTCACTCCCATTGGCTGAAGGTTTGAGCATTCTAGAACACTTGACTTGAAGTCCAATCTGTACAGCTTATCTTAACCAATTGCTTGGAAAGCCTAACAGAAAACTAATAGTAAGCCAGATGCAACAAATGAAACTGTTCAGAATATTTCAAGATTTAGTAGTGAACTGTGATAGCCAAGAGCCTGTCTATAAGTGATTCTTCCAAGGCCTTACTCTCAGTGTTAATAAATTCCTATGGGTGATTATGAGAACATTCCTCTCCCCCAGAGACTGTGTTTGGTCTCCCTACAATAACTCCTCCTTATAGTCTCAGTAGCTTCTAAGTTTTTTGTAAACTTTTATCTCCCTGTGCCCCAATGTACACAGCTAAATTTCCTTATCCTCGGGTCTGCTGAGACTTTGAGCCTCCTCTATTTCAGCATTGTTGTGTTTCTTCCATAGAAGCATATCGACAGTGCTGACAAAAGAGCCCATAAACTCCCACTCACTCTGTATACTAGCAGCGTACTGGCTGTTGACTCTTAAGAACTGGCAAGCATGTTTTCTGTAATACCATGAGCTTGTCCTCTTCTGTGTGCTTTAAATTATTGTGGATGCATTCATTTAAGCTGTTCTTAATCGGTGATACTTTGACAAAGTGTATGTCAGAACACAGCAAGTATTTCCTAAGCTTCTACAGAGACATGACCTGGAAAGGCCCCTTACATTGCTGAAGGGTTCATTATGCATGTGCTTCCAGGACAGAAGCAGTTGAAGACATCATCATATGTTAAGCCCAGGTTAATCCCAAGCAGCTGGGATAGGACAGCAGCAAAGCCCTCCACGGTTAAGGTCTTTGGGTGCTAGGCAGATAAAAGGAACAGAATTAGTGTGTCAGTCCTCCTGCTCCTCCTCCTGCAATCCTCCTGCTTCTTCCTGTTTGCTTTGTCAGGCTTTATTTGGCAATGGTTCCTAAACAACAATGCAAAGTCAAGAAAATAGACTAGCAAAACTTTTTTTTGTATTTTTTTCTTTTTCCAACTTTTTTTTATTTGAATTAGAAACAGGATTGTTTTACATGACAATTCCAGTTCCCTTCTCCCACCCGTCCTCCCCTCCCCACCCCCACCCCCTCAACTAAAACCTTATCTGTCTCATATCTTTTCTGCTCCCCCTGGATGGTGAGGCCTTCCATAGGGTGTCATCAGTGTCTACTGTATCCTTTGGGATAGGGTCCAGGCCCATCCCCATGTGTCTTGGCTCAGGGAGTATTCCTCTATATGAAATGGGCTCCCAAAGTCCATGCTATTTATCACCTATGCTAGTGATAAATACTGGACTTCTACAGGAGGTCCCATGGATTTCTGAGGTTTCCTCACAGAAACCCATGCAAAAGAAAATGAGCAAATTGTGATATTCGTTTTTAAGCAATAATCTTTTAGTCCAAATGGAGCTGACAGATAGGAAAAATAAAGTTGCTGCATAAAACCTTACATTTATGGCATATTATTGTATAGAATTCAAAAAATATAAAAACATTCTGGGAAGTAGAATAATCTTAATAACTGTTTTTTGAAAAAAAATTAGAAAAAAAATTTAGACCATGAAGATTTAATTGGCAATCGATTTTTACTTTAGAAATTGCCTGAGGAGTTTTTTAAAATTGAAATAAAATTTTATTTATAACTGACTTAAATTTAATATTTTGGCCAAGTACAATGGTAAACAACAAAATCTATGAGATATACATGTAATGAAAGAGAATCAAAGAAGATCACCAAAGTTGTTCTAACAGTAGAAGCAGAACATGGAGTGCCATCACCTGGGACACAGGAGTGGTTTTGTTGATTGATGTGGAGACTCATTTTTAATAAGGTGAACATATCTTGAGACTTATTTTACAATAGCACCACAGAACTGGTTAAAATCACAAATTCAGGGTGTGTCTCTCAACCAGACCAACTCTTTTATAAGTTGTAACATTAAAAGCCTAAAAAATACTATTATACAAATTTGCCAAAAGTATACAAATGCATTCTTTGTCTTTTCTTTCAAGGGACAGGGACAACAGAAGGCATACCAGAGCAATTCCTGCTGTGAACTTTGGGTTGCAGGCCATCCCGTGATATGTTGCTCCCATATAATCAGGGTAATCCTTATACCTAAAGTGAAATTTTATGTCAGTGCACTTGTTCCAAAATGTTGCTAGAAAGGACATTTAAACAGTGTTTTTCTAGAATTTCTGTATCTTTAAAACATGGTATTCAGCATGCCATATGCTTCATGCTACCAACCATTCATTAATTAGTAAAAACACAAATAGTAAGTCCTCCATACTTGATAGGAATTTAAGTTAATTTGATGCTTAAGATTCTATGATACCCTATCCAAAACCTAGAGACACATAGTATTTCCATGACCTGTCCCACAGGATCCCCATCACTAGATGGACATTGACTCTAAAATCTAAAGGCCAGTGTTATCTTATTGTCAAGCTTTTCACATATTGGACAAGTCTTTATACAGTGTTGGACCAGAGGTGAAGGAGAAAGAAAGAGAGGTACATCAAGAAAAAAAAAGAGGTAGTATGCAGAAATTAGACATTAGTGTTGCCTTCAAATACTCAAGCCTGACCTTGAACCTAATAGGAGGCAACAGAAGACATATGGTCCTTTTATAGCTCTTGAGATCTTCTGGAGTGAATGTCTCCTGTTTCCATGCAAACCAATTGAGTGAGCAATGCTGAAGCCCACATGAAGACTCTTGAAGCATGCACAGCAAGTAGCTAACAGCTACATCTCAGGTCACTATAGAAACTGGGAGTAGCCATAGGTGCAGGCAAGTGGCTGGTCCAGTTCAGTTATTTACCTTTTAAACCAGCAACATGAAAAATGGGTAATTACTGTTTTCATAGCATTAACATCATGGTATGAACATTTCCTGGTGAGGTCTTTATAAACACAGAGGCCCACATTCACCCTGCTGCTTTTCATACTCCCACCTCAGTGCCAAGGTGGAATGGAGTGATAGGGTCTGGGGGGGGGAACTGCAATTGACTACATGGTCAGATCTTTACATTTTGCTTATGCTGGCACAGTTACAGAAACACAACTTTGACAGCTGACATTAAACAATTAGTCAAGTCCCCATTGTTGTAGATAAAGTACTTACAGGAGTAAATACATGATAACCTTGACTCTTTCAGATGGCTGATTTTGTTTCCATACCAGAAACCTTTGCAGAACTTCATCAGCATCCCCATTTGTTTCAATCTTGTTTTCATCTGACCAGATCTCTAGAGAGGTTAACATCACTGTCATCTTCAGCTCGGAAAACATCTGAAAAGAGGACACTCTTCAGTGTGAGTGGACAGTCATCCTGCCCTGTCTGTGAATGCTGGGCTTCCATTCACCTGATTGCTATGAGGAGACAACCCAGCTCATGGGGCAAAGTGCAGGGAGGAGTACACATTTCACAAAGCCACACGGCTACTCACAAAAACCCTGGCAGTGGGTTAGCGTTATTCTCTTACTTCAATGACAGCAGAAGTACTCACGGTGTTAATGAGACCAAACATATGAACAACTTTCTGAACCGCAACTCCCATCTCAGAGCCCAAATGGTCAAACTGAAAGACAAGTTTGTTTCTCGATTACCAATATAACTGATCAAATAATCACTCTTTGATAGTTTCAGATACAGATGTTAAAATCATGCAGTACTCAACTGAAGAGGCAATGTGAAAATTGGTTGTCAGTTAATCCTCCGTGCCTGTAAACTTCCTAGTTACTGTCTATCCTGTGTTTTACACAAAACCCCAGGGTCTTAATGATTAAGACTATTAGAAGGGATAGCTGTGAGGAACTTCCTCCTCAGGGGCACAGAAACTAAGATTGGATGAATTAAAGTTCCAGAGCACATAACTGATGAGGACAAAATCAAGGAGTCTAGTCACTGACTCACTGTGACCGCACTCACGTCTCTATCATCAGGGCTTCATTGCAATTAAAGAAACGCACCATGTGTCCCAGCTAGTGGCCAGCTACCAGAGTATACCTTCATATAAGGAGATGATAGTCATCATACTGTCTGCAAATATTGTTTATGATTTTGTGTTAATTACATTTATAATTTACATGGTTATATTTAGTAGCAAGCAAATTAACAGTAGAGATTTGAGACACCAAGGCAAAAGTTAGCTTTAATATGCCTGCATAGAAACTTCTAAGTAGCAAGGACAGACTATGCATAAGTATAAAACACAGTCTTACTGAGACCAGCTGTGTAAATGCAGGGCAATGGAGGGCTCATCCTCAGAGTCAGGAAATGCTGCTGTGCTGTTGTTCATTGTAATCCCTGTGATGTAACTGAAAATTTGCTCTCGAATTCAAATGGAGACAGCACAGATGACAGCAGAAGACTACTTGACGGTAACACAGGTGACAAGAAAAGGCTGCTCTGTGAGGTATTCTTGCTACAACTTCCTGAAAGTTTAATGGTGTATTTTTTTCCAAAAACCAGAACTGTTTAAAAGGCTAAAATGTTCAAACTTGAAATGCTAAGACAATTTCAAATGAACAAAAGCTGCAGACTCTTCCACAAGCTCAGGAGAAAGTGAGCGATGAACTCCTGGCAATGGTGCTTAATCGGACACAGACTACTTCATACAAAATATGTAATACTGTTTGATGGCAGCCGATGGGGATGAATACAGAGACCCAGAAATGGACAAATGCTGGGAGGGAAATACCCAATCCTAAATGGGATAGCCCCATTGATCTCTTCCCTTGGGGCTAGAGGAGGCAGAATGAGTGTCAGAGCCAGAGGGGATGGAGGATACCAAGAAAACAAGGCCTTCTTAACGCAGCAGGATCCATGCACAAAGACCTCACAGAGACTGAGACAGCATGCACAGGGCCTGCACAGACCTGCACCAGATGGGATCCCAGTGCTAAGAGGAGAAGTGGGTACATGTCCCCTTCCCTAACCCCAAAGCTGTCTCCAATGGATATGGCTTGCAAATGAAAACTTCGTTTTCGCCAAGGAAGTCTCACTGGGGAAACAAACCACTCTTAAGGGCAGGCAGGCCCGGTGCCCAGCAGTAGATGGCCAATACAAAAGGAACTCATTTGCATCTTTAGAGGTTCCTTATCTCATAATGTATGTCAGGGCATTATTTCTTTATTTTCTTTTAACATCACAAGTCCTTCAGATATATTATGACTTCCAGTTTAGGGTTTTTATGGAATTCCTATATTTTTATCCTGTGTGTTTCTGGACCTATATGTGTTTCATATGTGTTTTTGCTATCTTTTATTACTTCTATTTTGTCCTATTCTGATTCTTTTGGCTTTGTTTTATCTTATTTTATTTTGTAATTATTCTTTAGATGCCTGTTTGTTTTCTTAGGAGAAACTGAAAAGGTGTAGATTTGGACGGGAGCGGATTTGGGGAGGCTCTTGGAGGAGTTGGGGAAGGAGAAACTATAATCAAATTGTATTAAAAGAAAAATGTGTTTTCATTAAAAGAAAAATAGAAACTGGAGAATTAATTAAATCATTTATTCTGTAGACTATGGTACATGTAAACATTAACTAAGGCAAAACAGAAATGACTGTTTAAGTGAGATTTCAGTGTGGTGAGGCAGAGGCTGGTGGAATGGATTCACACCATGAGACTAAGTGACTCAATGCACCGTGGGCTGGATGCTGGGAACCAGAGGATGTTGAGGGGACACAGAAAGTCAGTACTGACACCAAATGAGGTCAACCCGGTGGGGGAAGAAAGGAAGTGTGCAGCACTGTTTGGAGAGGAGAGTGCAAAGTAACTGGAGTGCTAGCAAACCGCCATTTCATCCGTAAAACATGGAGCTTCCACTCAACAAGCCAGCTGGCTATGACACATAAAGTAAGCTCAGGAAGTAAATATTTGGAAAATTTAATCCAATTTAGTACTTAATGAACTACTTCCAGTATAATGGAAATGAGATCTAGTCTCAATAAAAATTGAGGTGCACCTGCTAGTCTCTGCTAAAGATGGGCGATGGTGTAGGAGACCCTGTTCATGCAAAGCCATGTGCCATTGCTATCATGCCCTCACGCCAGTGCAGGGATGACTGATGAGAAGTCGCTATGCACTGCAAGGCTTTGGCACATTATTTTGAGCAGAGAAAGAAATGTTTGTCTTTTGACACAAGATCTTCTTACGGTAGCCCTGGGTGGTAGGAAACTCAGCCTCTCTGCCTCCCGTCCTAAGTGCTGGGATTATTGGCACATGTCATCATGACTGACATTTGAACAGAGTAAAAAACATTTGTATAAAACTGTGAAATGCAGACTGGAAAGATAGCTTAGCAGCTGAGAGCACTTTGCCCTTCTAGAGGACCTTAATTCAAACCCCAAAATTCACAGGGTCCCTCACAGCCTTGTGCAACTCCAGTTCCAGTGGATCTGCCTCCCTCTTCTGGACGCTAAGAGTACTGCATGCACATAGTCCACAGCCTTCCACAATGCAGGCAAAACACTGCACCCATAGAATAAAGATACTTCAAAAGGAAGCAAGCAAGGAAGGAAGGAAGGGAGAGAGGGAGGAAGGGAAGGAGGAAAGAACAAAGGAAGGAAGGAAGGAAGGAAGGAAGGAAGGAAGGAAGGAAGGAAGGAAGGAAGGAAGGAAGGAAGGAAGGAAGGAAGGAAGTTTAAGTTTTATATTCACAATCCTTACTCAATCTCACTACAAAACCAAGACCTCAGGAAGACAGACAGGTCAGTCCTACCATTGCTTTATCCATAACAATCTTCACCCGCAGGGTCCTCTTCATTAGTGATACATTTTCAGCTTTCTGTGAAACAAACAAACAAACAAAAACCCATCAATATAATAAAAAACTTCAATCGGGTAACCACATGTCTGTTAAGGGTCCTGGTTTAGGACTGCTTACTGTACTTATTTCAGTAACAGGGATGACAGATAAATTCTTTAAATACTCTAAAGACAGTTTGACTGGAAAGAAATTGTTTGCTATCATAATGTAAACAAGGATAACTTTGGCTTTTTGTTTGTTTGTTTGTTTTTGTTTGTTTGTTTGCTTGCTTGCTTGCTTTCAGAGACAGGGTTTCTCTGTGGCTTTGGAGGCTGTCCTGGAACTAGCTCTTGTAGACCAGGCTGGTCTTGAACTCACAGAGATACACCTGCATCTACCTCCCGAGTGCTGGGATTAAAGGCGTGTGCCACCAACGCCCGGCAACCTTGGCTGTTTTAAAGGTGCTTCAATTTAATGTTTGTTTGTTTTTTTTTTTTCTGAATGTCTTCAATAGAAGATAAGTTGGTTGGGTATGGAATTACTTATTTTTAGGATGAAATATATTATCCACATTATATCTCATTACTGATTTGGTTTGTGGCTTCTTGAACATTTATTGTAACAAGGCTTATTTATTTCAATACATAATGTTTAATAACATGAAATGTGCATATATGGCTTCTGTGATCATAGAGGCCATTTAGTCCAATGTCTAAAGAGGAATCCAGAACCCTGGACCTGTTCCAAGGCAGGACCTCCCATCTGGAGATCCAGAAGGACATGACATTGAGGTTCCGGTTGGATCCAAAGACTATGTATATGAGAGTAAGTTTTCTTTTCAGCCTTTAACTGATTTGACAAGGTCCTTCTCATGGGAGGAGTACAACTTTGTTGTTCAGTTCGTGACTGTCAGTTTTATGGATTTCTGTGATTAGTTTGTCAACTTTTATTCAAATTGACACTTCCAACAAATTAAATAAAAACAAGGTAAGGGAATGGTGAAAGGAAGTTTGTCATTAATTAGATTCAAGCTTCATTCACCAGGTTTTTTCTTACTTCTGTTTTATATGATAAGAATGTATACCTAGAAATTAACTTATTTAGCCACTGATGTTCAAATGAGAAGGTGAGCACACATTGTAAATGGAGATGTTAAGATGCATACCAACAATCTCTTTGGAAGAGAGCCTGCTCTTGGCTGACATTATTTATAAGAAAAGTTAATTTTTGTTTCTATCAAATTAATTTACCAATTAAAGGGAAAATTTTAATGTGAGGCTGCCATAAGTGTATAAAGTATATACTTTACAATTAAAATCAGTGTGCATTTATATATTTATGTCAGAAACAGAATAGAAGCACACTGCAAAACAAGACAGTACATCCCATGGCAGCTCCTGGCTGGAGAAAATAATAGTTTGGTCCATTCTTATTTTAAATTTTTCCGTAGACACCCATTCATTTAGCATTTTAATAGATTTACTTGCCAATATTATTTAATTTAGAAAGTAACAAATGTAAAATAAGCAAAAATATGAAATCTTTTTCATAGAAAAAGTGAAAACAATTTTAAAAACCCTGACTGGATTATTTTTCCTTAAAAAGTCTAGACATTTGTGACTGTGCATTTATGGCAAACCATCTGAGAGCAAACATGCCAAAGTCCTGGTTATTGTCATGACTCATTTTCCTTTTAAATTGTATGGCAAAGTAATGCTTTTTTTTACAAAGCAAATGAATTGACAAAGAAAATACAAAGTATCAGTCAGTAAATCCAGGACTGAGTAAGTTAACAGCATGCAAACCCACACAAATAGCAACTATGAGAATCTATTTAAAGGATCCATAAATCACTATACAAATGACACTGACAAGTTTTGATGAGTTTTTAAAAATTATGTCTACTTGTTCTTTCCTTTAGACTACCTGAGGAAACCAATGATATCTTAAAATAATTACTGTACAACAGTTTGACTTTGTTTTCCCAATATACACAATCTCAAAATTTCAATGTAAATAGCACAAATGAAGGACAAACTCACCTCTGGTTTTACAAGAATTCGGTAGGACTGACTTTCATGCTGGGAATTTAAATTTTCTCTTAAGGGGGAATAATCAATGTTATTATTCTTTATTTGATAAATCATGTGTTCAAATGTAGCTGATGACTCTAATGGCTCAATTCCATAAGTGATGTTCTCTAACTGCAACAAGCCCCTAAACATATAAAGAAAATAAAGCACATTTAGTATAGGCTTCCCACTGAGAAATCACGCTAAAAGTATCTTCTATAAATTCTTTATCTATTGAATTTAAAACCCATTGTTATACCTGTTAGTATTTAGGCATCTGTACTGGTCTGTCCTTGGGGTTGTGACAGGATACACTCTCAGCTGCAGCCACTAAGAACACCACCACCTGTGCACATTCACTATTGTCACTTATAAAAGGGCCCTGCCCACCTCCCATCCTCTCTCTCTTTCTCTCCTCTCTATGTTCTGCTGTCTCTCCCTCTCTACCTCTCTTTCTGACCCTCTCTCCTCTCCTGCTTCTCCTGTCTCCAGAGAACTGTCTCCAACCTCCTTTTTATCCTTTTTATGATCCCTTTCCCTAATTAAAAACAAAAACAAACAAACAAAAATAACCTTTGCTTGAACAAATGATGTCTCATGGCATCTTTGTCTTGGATACTTTTCTTAAATTACAACAATACCTATCCTCCCTCCATTATGGCATTTAAGAAAAATTGTGATCTGATGTGTCTAGAAAATATGAATTCCCTCCCTGCTCATGGGAGCTTTTTCTGCTTAAGATTTATGATGGCAAAAGGCAAAAAGGCCTTTAAAAAGCACATGAAAGGACAAGAGAGAGAGAGATGGGAGTAAAGGAGGTGTATAAACACAGCCACCACTGTCAACAGCTCTGTATTCTTTTTTTTTTCTGTTTTCTTTCTCTGTTTTTGCCTCATTTGTTCTCACAGAAGATGGTAGAAACTGAGGGTTGACATACAATCTTAGTTCACACTTCCAGAGTGGTACCTGAGACCTGAGCAAGTGCTGAGGGTCACCGTTGATGCTGGGATCTCGGCAGCGTGTCCTTGATAAAAGCAATGAACCTAAGAAGGAACAGAAGAAATATCATAGCTGATCCCCACGGGATGCCTTCGAGGTCATGCCCGCTTCCTGACATCAGCAAACATCCACGATCAGCCATTGCATTGTGTGTCCATGTCCAGAGTCCCTCTCCTCTCCTGAACATGCATCCTTAGTGCCTTCCTATGTTTCACTCCTCATCACTTTCCTCTCTGAAATATTGTTGCTATAACCTTAATTTTTTTCCACTACTTACCCTATTTAATGGTATCTTTTCCTTTTTAGCAAGATTGCCTAGGAGTATAGTTTGTACACACTAGCTTATGATTTATAGCATTTGGCTGGGTTCAATTATGAACATTTGCATTCAATTTTTCTGAGTCATGCAAGAATGCAAGAAGGGTTTTTTGAAGTATTTTTTTATTTATTTTGCCTGTCTGTGTGCCCCTGTCACAGTGGACAACAGAGGTCACTTTTCTCCTTCTTCCATGTGGGACCAGGGGATGGAACTCAGGTCATCATGTTTTGCATGATTTTTTGCACGGAGCCATCTTGTAAATCCATAACTATTTAGCTCACATTTGTCCACCTTGCTTTATCTTAATATCTCAATAGGAAGGTAATTAATCATTAGTAGTTAACACTCTTACCTCTTGACGTTATCAGTGTTAGTGATCCCCAAACTTCCCCACTAATAATCCCTTTAGTGAATTCTTCTTCCTCCTAATAGACTTATATTGTAGTGATTTCCAGGACCTTTTTGTTCCTATCACTGTAAAACTTCACTTCCAACTGTATGACTCCTTCAACTCTATCTATATATTAACAGCATCCAGGTATAGATCTCTATTTAGCATGGCATAAACCCCATTCCAAACCTCATCACTGACAACTGGAGTAATAGACTGGATACAGCCACAAGGGCTGTCATCAGAGCCCATATAATCCCAACATACACCTTCAGCATGACGCCCAATGTACTCACACTCCAGGGCTTTGCCCAGACAGGGAGATCTGCACTACCGTGCATGTGAAGCAAAAAGGAACAGCAGCCTGCTCCTCAAGTGATACCAACAGCCCTTTCCAAAGAAGTAATCCAGGTCCCAACCCACTATTAACCACGGAAGAGAAGAGTTCCGAAGGATCTCTGACTGTACCTTCCTGTAAGGTGTCATCCAATACCTACACAGGAAAAGTCACTCAGACAGAAGTGAGACAGCGAATCACGAGGTCAGCAATTAACAAGAGAAAAACCAGGGACAATCCTGTCTGTCCCAGGAGCCTCACATGAGCCATGCAGCATACCGTACCATGTAGCACAGGGGCCAGCAGATATACCTACACTGGAGCCTGCCGAGAGGCTCTCTGTGTTTATGCCAGTGCCATGCAGTTTTTAGTTCGGTAGCTCTACAGTATAACTTGAAAATTGGATGGTGATGTTCCAGAAGGTTCTGTTGTTGTTGTTTGTGTTTTCGATGTTTAGTAGTTTTCATTCATTGCACATGATATAATATACACGTGTGGAAAAACCACACTAGGCCCTGTTAATATGTACAATTTATAAGTGCTTATCAAAATTAATCGTAAAATGCAGGCATATAGTCGCCGCCCCTTCAGCTTGTGCTATGCAAGGTGCTGGAAGGTTTTTAGCCCTGGGGTTGTTTTTGAATCCCTTATGAGCTAGCCCACTGTTTCCATCAGAGAACCAATGGGTGCTACCTCATTTCCCCTGACCCATCATCCTCCAGTGTTGGTGTGTATGCAGTCAGCCTCTGGAGTCTCCTCTCACCATTTTCCCACGGTCTCCTCCACTGTTCAGGACCCGTGGGACTTCATTCCCAGCCTTGTGTGTGCCTGATGCCTCAACCTGCCTTTTCTTTTCCACCTCTAACTCCTGATGACTTCAGACAAGGTTTAATTGTACTTTCAGATAAGGGATTTCAGAGTCCCAGGGCAGTCATCTTACTCAGTGTGCTTTCCTAGCAGTTCAAACGGGGGCTTTGGATTTGGGATCTGTTTAGCCACAGCACTGTAGATTCAAAAGCGTTTCTTTGTCTTTCCAACAGCAGCATCTTACACCTACTTTGTAAATAATGAATCCAAGTTGTTCATGATAACCACAAACCTGGAATTCCAGCACTGAAGAGTGGACGCAGGAGGATTGTGATTTTACCTCCAGCCTAGGCTCCTTCAGGATACCTTGTTATTATCACCACAGTTGGAAGGAAGAGGCAGGAGAAACGTTGGAGGTAGGAAAGGGCAGGAGTCAAGTGATACAATAATACTTTAAAAATAAATGTAAAATGCACACACAAAAGTCATACAATCCTTCTGTTCTGACCAACTACTGCTGAGCATGGGGCTGGTCCTTGTGTGTGCTTTTTATTGTTGTTTGATTTTGGTGTTCTTTGTATTTTGTTTTGTTTTTGTTTATTTGTTTTGATTTTTGTTCTTTTTTCTTTTAAGAAAAAGAACATGGAGTTGGGTGGGTATGGAGATGAGGCGATCTGGGGGGAGTTGGGGAAGGAGAAAGAATATGATCAAAAATATATTGTGTGACTCTTGGCCTGGACTCATGGGGGAGGGTCTAGGCACAGTCGAGGATGATGTGGTGGACATTGAGGAGCTCTATCGAGGGCCCTAGCCTGCCTGGGGAGTGGAGGGTGTTTGGGGTGGGGGGCAAGTGGGGAGTTGGGGTAGAGGGTTGGGGGGAGGGGAAGGAGAAGGGATTGACATGTGAAGCAAGCTTGTTCCTAATTTGAACTAAAAAAAATAATTACAAAAAAATGAAAAAATAAAATTAAAAAAATAAATGTAAAATGCAAAAACCAACTTCTAACGGTAACTTAGTATGAAACCATACATGTGTAGAAAAATATACAATCTATATATAAATGTATGCATAACTATTTCTAATTAAAAACTATGAACATATATGGGGAAAACACCACTACACACACACACACACACACACACACACACACACACACACACACACACAAAGTATACACAGCAGAAGTCTAAGCTTACCTTTACTAAAGAAGTGTCTGTTTGAAATTTTCCTGACTTGGTATTCGAATATGCCATAAAACTTGGATGTAAAAATGACCTATTTCAACCAAAATAATGACATTTCATTGCAATACATCATTAATAACAATATCAGGTTTAAGAGTTCATTAACAAAAAAACTTTCAGAATAATTAAACTAAAGTGAAATCTTTCAAACCAAAATATCTGAAAATTAAAAATACTTGTCTTTTCATTATCTAGCTTGTGTTCTAATGGTATATTAGATACATACAAACATCTTCTCATATACGTTTTAGTTTATATTAACCACAAATAAATCTCATGGTATGATAATTTTAGTATTCAATAATGAGTAGATTATAGTATAGTAGATAATGAGTTAATCACAAATCAGCATCAAATGTTTTTCATAAAATTACAAACCATCTCAAAATTCTTTACTCTCATGTCTATTTCATCTTTTTAGAAATCTCTTTACTTCCATGCCCCATTTTTAAATTGTATGCTTCCTTGATGTTTAGCTTTTTTGCTTGTTTAGTTGTTTTAGTTCTTTATATATCCTACTTACTAATTTTCAGTTAGATATGTAGCTGCTAAATATTTATTTCCCATTCTGTAGGCTTCCTTTCCACTCCAGTGACAGTGTTCTTTGTTGTACAGAAACTTTGGGTTCATGAAGTTCCCTTTCATTAGCTACTGGTTTTAATTCTTCCAACTATTGGTATTCTGTTCAGAAAGTCCCCTCCTATGTCAATGAGTTCAGAGATATTCCCTACTTGTCCTTCTATGAGATTCAGGGTATCAGTCTTATACGGAAGTCTTAAAGCCATTTGGAGTTGAATTTTCTGTGGGCTTAGAAAGACTTTAGAGTTCATTCTTCTACATGCAGCCATCCAATTTTACTGGTAATGTTTGGTAAAGATGATGCCTTTGCTCCAAAGTGCATGGTTGGCCTCTCTGTCAAACACCAGATAGCTCTTGGAGTATGGGCTTATGTTGGGGCCCTCACCAGATAAACACAGCAGACATCTACAGACCATCCCACCCAGACACTAAAGGATATACATTCTTCTAAGCAGCCAACGGGACTTTCTCCAAAATAAACCACACAGTAGAAAGGAAAGCCAGTTTTAACAAATACAGGAAAATGGAGTTGGCATCCCTCATCCTATTGGGTCACAAAGGAGTGAAACTGGACACCAACAACAGAAACTAGAGAAAGCACACAAACTCATGGACACTGTGCAACAGACTACTGACTCACTGAGTCAAGAAAGAAATCAACAGGGAAATTAGGAAATTCCTAAAAGTGGCAAATGAAAAAGAAAAATGTTAGAAATTCTATGGAACATAGAGGCAGTCCTACAAGTAAGTTAAGAACAGTAAGGGCCTGCACTGAGAATCTGAGAGATCCTTAAGAACTGAATGATTACACCTGAAGGCCTTGGAATTATAAGGACAAGTAATACCCCCAAACCAGATGGGAAAAGATAATCAAAACCAGGGTTGAAATTAATGAACTATAAATACAGAAGATACTACAAAAATTAGTGACATGAAGAACTTCGTCTTTGAAAAGATTAACAAGATTGACAAACATTTGGCCAATTTAACCTAATAAAGAGAGAAAGTATCCAAATAATAAAATGGAAGATGATATGGGATACATTATGACACTGAGGAAATTCAGAGCACCTTAAGAACACACTTTTAAAAATCTAAGTACCTTGCTAGCCAATTGTGCCACTGGATCTCAATACCAAACTGGAAATGTAAAAGATTTGCATTTCTGAATATATGCAGCCTGCAAAAGCTAATTCTAGATTTAGTCCCATAACATTCAATGAGATAGAAACAATAATTAAAAACCTCCAAAATTAAAAACAAAAATCAAAACCCCAGGAGTCAGGTGAATTCAGTGCAGAAATCTTCCAGACCTCCATAGAAGAACTAATGGCAATACTCCTCAAACTACTCCACAAAATAGAAAGTGAAGGGATGTTTCTGAATTATTTTTATGAAATCAGTATTACCCTGATACCAAAGTTGACATGGAAAGATCCAACACAAAAAGAAAATTATGGGCCTTTCTCTGATAAAACTGGATGCAAAATTTCTCAGTAAAATATGTGGAAACCCAATTCAAAAATACAGAGAAAGATTACCCATTATGAACAAGTTGGCTTTTATCAGAGATCAAAGGATGATTCAACAAACATCAATCAAGAGACATAAACCACCACATAAATAGATTTAAACCATCTCATTAAACATAGGAAGGAATTTGATTAAATAAAACCTCTCTTTGTGATAAAAGTTCTGGGGACTCTAGGGATACAGGAGACACATCTCTGTACAATAAAGACCATTTACAGCAAGTCCACCGCTGACATCTTGCTAAATGGAGAAAAACACAAAACATTTCCAAAAATTAGACATAAGACAAGCATGCCCACTCTCTCTATCAGTGATCAATACAGTACTTATATCCATAGCTAGAGCAGTAAGACTACTGAAGGAGATGAAGGGTTACAAATTAGAAAGGAAGACATAAAGGTAGCTTTATTTTCAGATGCTACAATTGTATAAATAAAAGACTCAAAGGGTACCACTGGAAAACCTCCATAGCTAGTAAACAGAGTCACATTTAGCAGGATACAAAACAAACACATGTACACACACACACACACACACACACACACACACACACACCCTTCCTATAAACAAATGGCACCAAGAATTAATCAGAGAAGCAAGACCATTAACAGTAGCCTCAAAAAAATCTGTGAATAAATCTAAACAAAGGAGAGAAAGACTTGTACAATGGGAAATTAAGACATTGACAAAATATGGAAAACAACATCAGAAAATAGAAAGACCTCTCATGCTCATGGGTTGGTAGGATTAATATACTAAAAATGATCACCATACCAAAAGAAATTTACAGGTTCAATATAATCTCCCTTAAAATTCCAACACAATTTTTCACAGAAATTGAAAAACACAATCTTAAATTTTATATGGAAAGACAAAAGACCCAGGATAGCCAAAACAATCCTGAACAATTAAAAAGTCCAACAGACAAAACCCTGCTGGAGGTAACAACATCCCAGACTTTAAGTGACACCACAGAGCTATAGTAATGAAAACGGTATGGCACTGGCATAAAAACAGACACAACTTCTCTTTGGCCAAACTAAGTATCAGTGTCACATATAAGCAACTTAATTTGTAGGCTCCAGGCTGAATAAAAAAACATTGAAACAACTCTAGAAGCATTAACCAGGTTGTTTGCATCAGCAGTGCTCCCCAGAGACCATGTGCTTATGCCCAGCCTTCTGTCCCTAGAGCTACTGGAATATGGTAGCTAGCCTACTGAGAGTGGGGCCTTTTCCTAGTTTGTTTTCTGTTGTTGCTGTTGTTTTTGTTGCTTTGATAAAACACTGATCAAAGCCCACTTGAGGATAAAAGAGTTTATTTGGCCTGTATTTCCACATCACTGTCTATCATTAATGAATGTCAGGGCAGGAAATAAAGCAGGAACATGGAGGCAGTCACTGAAGTGGAGAGCATAGAAGAATGTACTTACAGGTTTGCTCTCCCTGGCTCATCCAGCAGACTTTCTTATGCAGCACAGGATGGCTTTGCCAATGAGTGGTACCACCCGGTGGGCTGGGCCCTCAGACATCAGCCAGCAATCTGAGGGGTGTAAACCCCAGTTCAGATTCTCTAGTCCCAGGTACACATGGGTTTGCATCACATTGACCATAACCAACCAAGGCAGACCTGCATGCACTGTTCTAGATGACTGGCAGCCTGTGTCCCTGAAGAGAATCTTGGGACCTTGTCTTTTCATCAATCTCTCTCTGACTTCCCAGATAGGAGGTAAGTGCCAAGGACTTACTGCCATTGCGTCCTAACCACAGACCCAATAACAGTACATGTAAACATCCAAATCTATCACTAAACATTTTTTAAATTGACAAATATCGAATTTTCGTGTTAATCACAGATAGCTTACTACCACATAGGTTATGGCGCCTTCTCCCAATTTTGCCCAGTGGGACAGGAGTAAACTCAGATACAGGGTGGGGGCTGAGAAGCCCTGGAGGGGAAGATACACATCTCTTGGTATCAGTTCCAAAGCTTCAAAGAAGAGTGAAGAGAAGAACATCACTGTCACCCATATTGTGACAAATGTGGCTTAAATGCTCTTAATCAAAAATATACTAATTTACATCTATTTAAATGTATGATTACCACTTTGGACTTTGGAAACAGATTACAGAGGAGCCTATCAAAGTAGATTACAATGGTGGGATGGGATACAAAGTCAGATGTAGTAAAGAGAGCAAAAATGAGACTCCACCTTCATCGTCCATGTGCCTCAGACAAAATGCCTATTTGAGCATGGACAGATACTAATTGCTAATGTCATTTTCAGAATGCATACAGACAATCTCTGTAAAGGACCCTTATTACCTATTACACTCTACACTATGAAATTTTATACTGAATAATGTAAGATATATACCCACACTGAGAATTTGCACCCTGCATTCTATCACAAAAGAACAGACCATTTCAAAACAATGGATGTGTGTGTGTGTGTGTGTGTGTGTGTGTGTGTGTGTGTGTGTGTGTGTAACCTTTTTATGAATTTTTGTAACTTTTAAATAGAGACAAAATATAAAGAGTGATAGAAGGTTTTATCCAATGTTGATGCCACTGGATTCCTCAAAGGAAAAAGGGAGAAAGGGGGAAGTCAAGAATATACATTGGAGCAAAATGGCAGAGACGCAGTGGTGGGTTGGCAAAACCATTTGAGCATAACAGAAATGCAGTCTGTCATCAAGAAACAACAGCATATGAGCAGGGAACATAAGGTAGAGGAGGGCAGGGGGCAGAGCTGGTGCTGGAGCAGCAGCTAGGGAAGGGAGCTGGGCCTGGAAGGGAGCTGCTCCTGGAGAAGCAAGGGGCATGGACAGTGAGAATGCAGTGCTTCAATAGCTACAGCTGTAGGGTGCATTCTGCTTTACCCCTGTGAAGTCTACGACCACACAATTGATGTCTGCTCACTGTTTTTGATAAGTCAAGTTTTCATTCTCTTTAATAAATGACCTAGGCAAGTTCTGCCTGTTTGCAATTTAAGCTGCACTTTAGTGTTTACAAGGTCTACCTGGTTTCCTAGGCAGTGATGTTTCTGGTTGGTCTCCATTTTTCTCAGGCATGTGTAGTGTACTAAGTAAGATGTTTGAAATCCCATAACTATGCAAAACAACGTATGCGGGTGCAAAGTTACACATGGGCAGGTAACAACTATAGCTTGCATGACTGCATGCTTTACGGACTTTGGCAATTTTCATTCATCTCATGTGCTTAAGACATCATTAAGTTAGAACTTAGATTATTGAATTTAAAGTCTCAGTTCCACATGAATATTAAAGAAGATAAAGCAAGTAAATGGGGTATTTACGCTCAGCTTGATGAATGGTTGAAGAAGGTCAACTAGAAACAGCTCTGTGGTAGGGTGAGCACTTACTGTTTTTCAAGATGGAACGTGTATGCTTTGCCCTCAATTCTGACCAAGTAAGAGACCTGTGGCAAATTGTGCAGAGAGAGAGAGAAAGCCATTATTAAAAATATCAACTCCTGTCATCATTGAACCTAAAGGGGTAACAAATAAAATACAAATGTCTTCTACTACAAATTAACACCAGAACCACAGACACTCAAAAGAAGCCATAAAATGTACCCACATTGTAAATGGTCACCGCCATTATTTGCAAGATTGATATATTCAATTAACTATACAGGGGACATTTTTATTCCTATAAACTGGATAACAAACAATTGGAAAGGAAATTTTATAATTCCAGTTACTATAGCCTGAGAGAATAAGATGATATGGAGAGATTTTATCATGAAACCCACAGACAGGTGCAAAGGACACACATGCATCATACACAGAGAAAATATACATAAATCTTGTTTGACAATCAATTTAAGCACTTAAAGAAAGGACATTAAGGTTTGGACCACAGGGAGCTGAGAGGGAAGGGGTGTGGTGTTGGCTATGATCACGATGTATCATATATATTTATGAAACCTTAAAAGAGTAAAAATACCATTTAAAATGCTAAGTTCATGTCTGGGAATGTGAAATATTATTGACTTGTAGACTGAATATTATCTACTGTCAAATCCCAAGAGGCTGGCTGTAAAACTAGGCAAGATGACACTCATATTATATATTAAATTGAAATAGCTGTTTTAGAAAAGCAAAAGCCGAAAGACTTTTATAAGGTTTGAAGTCAATGTGGAATGATGATGATGATGATGATGAACTTCATAGGAAACAATTGTGTGCCTGGAAAGAACTGAAAAAATTCTCATCTACTTTGCCAAAAATTTTTATCTGCTTCTGCATCAGTCCTGTGTCAATGGTTCTGAGAAAATGCTCACATATGAGGTAGCAATGGAGAGGTGGAAAAACAGCATTGGCACATACCGTCAAAAAATGTATGGGATTAAATATTCAATTGGTTAAAATTAGCACTTCAGACTCATGTGGACGCTCATTTTAAACACCTCCGACAATGTTATGATTTTATACTTCACTGTTTTGTTTTTCAAGAGATTTACATTTATAGGCCTGGAGATTTTAATGTAGTCAGTTTAAAAACCATTAAACAAGGTGAAATTTAGTGCAGTCTCATGCATAAGGATATATAATTAGTGTGTTTGTTATAGTAGTGTTACTGAAAGCTAGAGCGCTTAAGTCTCTCATAAAACAGTTGTGCAATGTTATTACACTACTTGGAAAATGAAAGAAAACTGAGACATTTTGCTCTCCCTCAGACCACGAGTCTTACCTTCCTAAATTAGTCATGAACAGAATTTCAAAGAGGCCATGTAGGAATTCACTGCTGTGGGCCAGAAGTGGAGTGCAAATAAACGCCCATCATTTTTCACAAATCCGGTTTCTTAATTACCTGCGCTTCTGCTGCCTTGGCATCCTTGATGTTGCTCTCGATTTTCTGTGGCACTGTGGTCTGCAGAAGTGGTGTTTCAGACTCTGCCGAGAGGGACACAGTTAGTATTCCCCAGCGCAGCAGTAAATACCCTGCCTTGGCTGAGCTCTCCTCTAGCCAAGAAGAAAACACTGGGGACTTGCAGGGCTCTGTCTATCCTGCTCCCTCTCCATCTCCCTCTCCTCCCACTTTGCAGATGTCCTCCTCATTGTAGAAAGTCAGCAAATGAGGGTCAACGGTCTTTGGGCTGAATCTTCCAACCACCAGGCAAAGATGGGCCCCTAGACCCTGGAACTGGGTGGGCTCTGGGCACCTTCATTAGCCCTTGTTCTGCACCTCCCGAGAGCAACTCTTGAAGCCAGAATGGCAGGTGGCCTGTGGACAGGTGGTCCCTTGCCCAGAGCATCTTCACTTACCCTGGCCTGCAATGATCAGTTGGCACAGGCAGGAGAGGACCAGGAAAAAAGGCAGCATGGTGTGGCCGCTGGCATTGCCACAGTGATGGCAGTTGGTGCAAACGGTAGCAGCTCGTGGCCCCTAACCTGGGCTCTTGGGAAGCAGGAAAGGCAGAGCCCAGCACGAACCGGAAGTCCCACAATGAAGCTCTGTGCATCAGGGACCAGAGCTCTGAGGAGTCAGCATTCTCCCTGCAGAGGTCAGAGGATGCCTTGGAGCCACCCCACATAAGTGGGGAGCTTCAGGAGGAGCTGGGGCACCCTCCTAAAGCATGAGCAATGTCTCCAACCACATAGTAGCAGTTATTTACTTTTTTTTCTGAGCAGGCTTTGGCTTGCATGTTTTTACATACAATATTTACATGTAAAGTAAAATGAATGAATACCTTTCCCATTTTGTAAAAGAAACAAAATAATAAAAATTTAAGTTTTTTTCATTAATGCTTAGTAAACATCTAAACATCTTAAGAAGTATCTGTAGTGGCTAACTATTAATCACAGGATAATCTGAGCCTCTCTGTTTACAGAGGAATTTATTCTGGTTCGTGTTATAGATGTTATTTATTTTAATATTTCAGCATTGCATAAGGCCATATTGTCTAATCATTGACAGTAAATAATATATAAGGGGTTATATTTGGTTGTTCCTAAATTGCGTGACTTCCTGGCTGGTACCTTCACACATTTTTGAAATTTAAAATAAGTCATGAAAGTTATGATCAGTGCTAATAATTTATGGTTTTATCATATTCTATGGGGGTTAACAAGGTAACTCAAACAGAAACCCATTTTTATTATTTAACCTGATTAACGTGGACACACATCAGGGATCTGACTGTAAGCAGTAAAAATTTAATATTAATTCAATCTTAACTTTTTGAAGGCCAAGAAGCAACAGGCATGGAATGTTATATATGATTGATACTATATTTGTGTCTGAGTCAGGTACAAATAAGGAAGGCACCTGTGTAGAAGAGATGCCACGCCTAGAAATCCTAAGTGTGTCTGTAAGACAGACAAAGTTTTTGTCACTGCATGGAGATGGCTCCTTTTTTTTTTTTTTCCCTACATTGCTCGACAGTAGCTGTAACGATTCAGGCATTATGGGGCCTGCCCTGTCACCTGGCAGAATGCACTCAGGCAGTACCCTGGTCAGCCCTGGTGCAAAGGACCCCTCTAAAAGAATGCCCTCTGTGCGCTTTTTTTTTTTTTTTCCTGCTCCTCTCTTTCTGCCCTCTTCTCTTTCCTGCTCCTCTCTTTCTAGTGTCCTCCTGCGGCAGACAGGACTTTTCCTGTCTCCCTCTTCTCTTCTGTCCTCTCTCTGTCTCTGTCTCTCTTTGCCTCTCCCCCCCCCCACACACACACCCTTCTAATAAAACTCACTGAGCTCTGTCTGCCTGGCATGTTTGTCCCTCGGTCTCCGTCACCCTTGCCTGCCATGGAATCTGCTAAGGTCCCTCTCAAGCTTTATCACAATTGTAGCTAGAGAAAGGGTGCCGTATTTATGATGAGGCATAACTGAATTGGTAAATGACTTTACCAAGGGTTTTACTAACACTGCATTGTATCTCAAAACCTAATCTGTAATAATCTGGACATGAGACCAGTCGTCAAGACTGGAAGTGGTAAGTCCATTTAGAAGAACTGTGCATAGTCAGATCACAGTTGTCAACCCATGAGAGGAAAACCGTAAAAGATACTTATTTTTATCTTTGAAAATAACTTTTTCAGGAAAAAGCCAAATAAGTCTCCCATTTATCCTCCCCTTCTTAATAAAACTGTGTTTCTTTCAATATTTATTAAGTACATATTCAAGAAGGTTTTCTTTGTTATATAGATATAACCAATTTCATAGGTAGTCGCCATATTTATAAAAGGGTGAATAAAACTTCGTGTTTCTTTGAGATGACCAAAGGTGTACTTGAACCTCAGAACCAAGACCACCTCAAAGAGAAAACAGGGCTTATAGACCTGGCAAAACTTTCCTGACAGGGCTGGCTCTGCCAACAGCCCTCAGTACTTCTTCATAGACAGCAAAGATGTTCAAAATCCTTTCTGAGTCTGAGGTGAGGTCTGCAGATGAGCTGGGGAGGAGTTAGAACAAAGGAGTGTGGGATTTAAGCAACAACAGTCATTAAATTAAGTGAGGTCTTCTAAAAGTTAGTAGACTCTTTAGGAATGCTTTAAAAAAACAACTTGGAGAGAGTGGATGGGACAGTCTGACAGAAATACATGGAGAAAGTGTTGTGAATAAATGTTGTGTAAGCATAGCTATGCAAGAATATAGAGAAATGTCAACTGTGTAGCACAAATTTATTATGGCTCCATATGGTTGAAAGTCACATTAACATCTTGTGTAGGGGAAACTGCCAGCCAGCCTACCCAAGCCACAGTTGCCTTGCCCAGGTGCCCAGGCCATGCATGGCAGGCACTTCCTCCCTGAGCCAAGCCAGCCTCCACACCCAGGGACTGCTGACATAGAGACACCTGACCAGAGACACCAATGAGAAAATGACAATGCAGCAGAGTCAGCTGCCTGAGCCAGTGCGACCTTGGGAGGGGGTATCTTTCCTAACTTCCTCAATAAACAAACAAGTCTGCAGCAAGCTCTGCTAATCACTGACTCCCAGTGCCTGAGTGGAGTCCTTGGTACTGCATCTTCTCCCCCCCCCCCAAGGGTGTCCAAGCAGGGTCAATCTTGCTGTAGACTATACTAGGTTTTCTATATTTTAAATCTATTAACTATGTATTACAATTTATGATATCTCTTTGTTGCTCTTCTTGTCTTCTTTTCTGTTTTGTTTTTTTTTTAATTACTTTTGGGAGAGGTGTGGAGTCTAGGTTGACCTTGTATAGTATTTAAAATAGAGATTTTTAGGAAGTTGTGTACAACCTTTTACAGGGCGATGAGTCTATTATGGTGGCAGAACTGACTGCTCTTGCAGAGAATCCGAGTTTGTTCCCCAGCACCCACGTCACCATTCACAACAACCTCTAACTCCAATTCCAGGGGGCCCAATGCCCTCTTGACCTCCAAATGCTTTTGTGTACACATGGTACATATTAACTTATGAAGGCACACACAGGCACAGAAAATTAATAAATAAATACAAATATTAAGGCCTTTGCAGGGAGAACCCACACACTCTTCTTTCACATGTCTCTGCTCATGGTAAGACAGACATACACACAGCTGACGTGTGTGTGTGTGTGTGTGTGTGTGTGTGTGTGTGTGTGTGTGTGTGTGTGTGTCTGGGAAAGGGTATTATGCAACTTAATCAAATTTCCTTTCATAGAAAAACTGTACAATGTAAATAAAGCTTTTTGATAATTCATTCTATAGACACACCCACATTTCCCTCACCTTAAGCTTCTTCATCTAATGTCTTCCCTATACCTAGAATTTTTAATATGCTAATCAATTTATCAACATAATCATAGGTGAGGTTCTGATTTGAACATTATCTACTAAGCATGTATCCCTTTACTTTTCTAATTATTGCCATCATTTTATTCCATCATTTCCATCATTTATTAAAGTGGAGTATTGTGAGAAAAAAATTTCTCCAATTTAAGCAAACATCTATCTGTTTTCAGTCATTTCTGGGTTTGGGCTAGTATGTCCTTTAGGATTACAAATGCATGTGTGGGAGTTTGTATGACAATGGCCCCCATAGACTCAGAAGGAGATAAAGCCTCTATTGGAGATAAAAAGACTCTATTGGAGATGTAGCCTTTTGGAGTAGGTGTGGCCTTGTTGGAGGAAGTGTGTCACTCAGGAGTTGGGGGCCTTTGAGGTTTCAGAAGCACAAATCAGGCCTAGTGGCTCCCTGTCTCTTTCTGCTTCTTGTGGGGCCCAAATGTAGAGCTCTCAGCACCTTCTCTAGCACCATGTCTGCCTGCATGCAGCCATGATGGACTAAACCTCTGAACTGTAAGGTAGTCCCAATTAAATGTTTTCCTTTCTAAGAGCTGTGATGCTGCTTAGTTGTGGTTGTACAGGCCAGAACCCTCCAGATCAGCTTCATCTGGGGTTCTGTGTGTCTGGATAACTCATCTCCCTTTAGTTACTATTGCCTGGCTATGTCTCTTTATCCAGTCATCCATCCACCTACTAAAAGTGTTGCCTCTGCATTTGGACATTGTGAATAAAACTGGCATATGCAAAAAAAAAAAAAAAAAAAAGAGTTGCTGTGGTCATGGTGTCTCTTCAGCAATAGAAACCCTAACTAAGACAGCCTGTGTTACAATTTCTGTGTGAATATAATATTGATTTGGGGCATGATAAATACCCAAGAGTTATTCACTGATTGTGCATGTCTTCCAAAGTAGCAAATTCAAAATAAAGCAGGGAAGTGCAAACATATGGGAACCCTACATCAGCAAGTGTTGCATTCAGAGAAGTTCGGCAGCTGCAGGAGGTGATTGGTAACTGATTGTAGAGAAAGAGAAGGTCGATGGTGGCCTCCAAGCCTGCCCTTAAGGACGATCTTGGTAATGGTAAAGCCCGATTGGATGAGGCTATGGGAATACTTATGTCCCAAGACAAGTCAAAATCAGCATGTGGTGTGAAGCATCACTTACAGGCAGCCTTAGTCTTAGCAGCAGAGATGACATGAACAGAGGACAGCAGTCTCACAGAGCCTGCTGTATATGTAATATATAAATATTAGATATATTCATCAGTTCTGATTATATCATTCCCCTTCTTTGGCGGCCATAGCCCTCCTATGTTGGAAATTAATCCAGAAATTAAAGACATCTGAACTTGGAGAGAAAATTTTACTGTATTATCTGCAAACTATACTCATGGATATAGGAAGGTGTTGCTTAAATTTGTTATGGGTTGGCTCTAAATAAACTGGCTCTGAAGTACATCATCTGCTATAAGCTCTGGTAGTGTAGAAATCAAGATGAGTTGCCTTAGTTATATGTTTGAAGTCACCATGTGTTCCCATGGTTAAACCTGAATGTCAGAACTTAGTTATACTTGAAATGGCTCAATAACTCCATAATACACACATTACAAAGCAAAACCACAAGCAATGAGAGAGAAGGGAAGACCAATGCATCTTAGGGTTTTATTTCAAAATGGTGTGAAATCGTCCAAGCATCCTAAGTGAAACAATGATGGATTTCCCCCCTGTAAAGATAGCTTGTGTATGGCTGAGGTTTTGGGGTGAGATAATTCACCCTGGAAGCAGTTTGTTCATCTAAGAGGACTATGTAGCTCAGTGCAGAAATGTCTATAGACTATGAACTAGAGAGCAGGAAGAAAGCTGGAGTGGTGACAATTCCTGAGATTAAGGCAAGATGCTGTGAGATGCTGTTCACACAATTCTAGAGGGTAAGATTGAGCAATGCATCTTCCTCTCAGCATGCACAGATCAAGCAGAGTAAGGAGGAGAAAGTGTGGTAGTGCTAGCTTTGGAGAATGAAGAATGTCCCAGCATGCACTCGGGAAACTGTTCCTCCACAAAAGATTTCTCCTATCTGCAGGAGGATGTGGGAATCATGTAAAAATGAGGTTTGTACCAGGACAACAACAATGAACCTTGACAAAGTTTCAGGCTACCCAGAGCTAAGACTGGAAGTCCCCCGGGAGTGATTACTCCTCGGAGCTACACAGCTTAGGTTGCTATTTGTCTGAATTAAGATTTCTGTTGCTGTGATGGGTCATGGTGACAAAAAGCAATTGGGGATGGAAGGATTTCTATCACCCTTTCTTATAACAGCCCATCAGTGAGGTTAAGTCAAGGCAGGTGTTCAAACAGGAACTAATCCAGAAGCCATGGAGGACTCTATTTACTGGTATGCTCCCTAGAGCTTGCTTTGCCTGCTTTCTGACAGCACCCAGAAGGACAAGCTCAGGAGTGGCAATTCCCACAGTGGATCAGGCACTCATACATCACCTGTTAATCAAGAAAATGCAACACAGGCTTGTTCACAGGTAGTGAGGAACAAACATACCAGGCAGATGGAGCTTAAGTGGCAGGTTTTATTGGTAGAAAAGGGGAGACAAACAGAGATAGAGAGAGCATCTAAGTTAAGGAAGAGTATCCTTCACAGGAAAGGCCCTAGTGACCCATTTTCTTCAGGTGATCCCCACCTAAGAGTTCATTCAGCTATGAACTCATGAGTGGACTAACTCATTGATAAAGCTAGTGGACTCTTAACCTGTCCACAAGACTTTTCAATGGTATAGCCATCTGGGAACCAAGGTGCTAACACACAAGCATTTTGGAGTCCAAATCATAATATTCCCCAAGGAATTCTCAAAGAATAATGGATATGTCATAATGAAATAAAAACAGCCTTGAAAAGGTCCCTTCCACTAGTCAAATCAAAGGTAATTTGAGTATCTAAATAAAGGGTTATTGTTTTTATCCCACAAATAGGAATCGTAAGAACTGATAAAGACTACACATCTACCCTGAAATTGAAGATCAAAACTGAATGAGTTAGGAAAGTCCTTCTTGCTAGAAGAATGACAATATTACATATGGATATGGTATGTTCAGAAGACCACCGTTTGATCCTACTATAATAATTGCTTTAGTCAAGAATCAACAATGGTAAGAGTCTGATGGTGTCCCTTAAATGGGGGAGCAAGGGCAGCATGACCATTCATGAAACAGGCATCTTACATGGTGTGGAGAGAATGACAACGTTGTGTCTGAGATGTGTAGCCCAAACACCCTTTATGAATCCAACCCCAAAACAGTTGCAGGATGGCCCAGGCAGAGTACAGTGCTCCATAATGATGGCCACTGCTCTTCAAAAGCATAAGGGTCAAGATGAAAAGAGACTCGGGAGCCCTTTTTATTAATGGAGTATGAGGACCAAGGGCAGAATGCAATCTAGATTGGATCCTGGATGGGGGAATATGGAAAGCATGACCCACATAAGAAATTAGAACAGGGTAGAGCTCTTACTTAGCATGTGTGAGGCCCCCTGTTCAATCTAGAACTACCAAACTAAATAAACAGAGCCATCACAGTTTCCTGATATTAGACATTGTACTTCTGTTTTTATAAGGAAATATTTTTGTTTTGTTTTGTTTTTGAGACACAGTTTCACTGTGTAGCCCTAGTTGCCCTGGAACTTGCTTTTTAGACCAAGCTGGCCTTGAGCTCGCAGAGATCTGCCTGCCTCCACAATGCTGGAATTAATGCACCACAACCATCTTGCTAAGAAACATTCTCAATTTGAGGAAATGTTCATGAACTATAAGGAGTATCATCTTGGCAACTTTCTCTCCATGTTCAGAAAGCCGTGTGTGGTGGCATACCCCTATGATTCTGGCATACAGGAGGCTGAAGTGGGAAGGTCTTGAGTAAGGTCATTCTGGGCCACCTTTGAGATGCTGTCTCAAAATGGGTGGGATGTAGCTAAATGTTAGTCTCTTGCCTCTGGCTCATTGTACAAGGCCCTGAATTTAATACAGGAAAAAAATGTCCACACTGCTTTTACACCTGGGTGATGAGAAGAGTCTATAATGAGCATGGTTTGAGTAAAGATTATTTTAAAATGAACAGTTAAGACAGGCTATTAAAATGTGCATCATTGGCAAGTGTCCTCAGTCTAGGCACAGTTAGCCGAAGTATGCAGATGATAAAATTCCTGTCACAGCTGATGACCAGAGGCGGAATTACATGCTGTCTCCTACCAATGAAGGATGGAGTAGCTTAACAAAGGCCAGCTTTCAGTGATAAGATCACCACAAAGTGTTGGCAGAACAAGGATATGGTTTGAACAAAGGCATAGTTCTGGCATTTGCCCCCTGAAGACAGGCAAACAAATGCTTTGTAATCCTGCCTTGGTTCATAACAAAAAAATGTCTCAAGAAAGGTCTTGAAAGACCCCAACTCAACCCAGCCTACTACCCACCAGCCTGTATTTGAAAATCACTCTGGCCACACACATAGCTCTGGGAAAAAGAACACATGAAATGGTCGATCATTATGACCCGTCTCTGGAAATTGTTATTATTACTAGTTTCCAAGGAATGTTATTATCTTCAACAACTGTCTGGTTTCTTGTCTAAAAATTGTTTTGGGTTACCCTGTTTCAGAGCACTCAAGTTTTAAAAATAAGTATGTCACTTGGTTCCCAGAAAAACCACTAGCTGTCCCATGGCCTTGCAGATGTAAAAACCAAAATAGCATTCCAAATCCCTTGTGGGCAAAACTGTAAGTTCAGTTCCCAACCAATCAGTAAATGACTCGTGTATGTTATAGCCAATTATATGTTGTCATACTCCTGCCTAGTCACCAAAAAGACATAAAAACTGCCTGCTTTGGAAACTTGGGGTCGTTCTCTTCCCAGGGAACGACCCCAACTCGTTAGAATAAAATCCTTTTGCTTTTGCATCGAACTTGTGTCCTGTGAGTAACTCTATGGGCTGTGTCTCCCAAGGTTGGACTCCCCTTTTGGGCCCAACAGTCTCAGGTCAGGCAAGCCTGCTTCAGAAAGTTAACCATCGAGGTCACATGTCACCAATTCAAGCCCCATGTCCAAATTTAACCAAGGCTTTCCCTGAGCCTGGCCATGCAACAAAGTCAATCTAATGAAACCCATTCTTTGCAGGGTTTGAGGGCACCAAGGAAGCAGGCTTTGCAGTCTACTCTTTGGGGACAAGTCACATTAGTGAGTCCTGCTTGAAGCAAACACTAATGTTGGTTGGCTATCCTTAGGGGAAGCCAGCAAGATGGATAATTTTTGGGGGGGGGCATCTACTGACAGAGTTTTACATAAACAGGAAATGGAGTGGTTGAGTTTTCTCATTAGTGGAAAGCGGGACATGACTGAAGAAAGATGTTCACAGATTGTTTTTTCCCTTGGGCTCTAGGAAAGGAAAATTATTATCTGCTTGTGTCCTATGACTTTTTATTGTCCATAAAGGACTGCTAATGGGGGTTCTATGTTTATGAAGGCCACCAATTTTACCAAGTCCTCTTTCACTTTCTTTGCCTTGACTCTGTCAAAACAACCGAGTTCACCCTCTGAAGAAGACCAGGCTCTGTGGGAACCAGCGGCAGCCGACCCCATAAAACTGTTCTGACCTAATACATTGTTCTGTTGCACCTCTCTTTCTACCTCATGGTCACTGTCCTCAGGTCATCATCCACTTGCTGTGTCCAGGCATCCATTTAATGCCTCATTTACGTACAGCAGGGAAGCATTTACAGAGCACCTACAACTGGTCACTTCTGTTAGAGAGCCATTGAAGAGAAGAGGGAAAGAGATTGTGTGCTGGGCTTCCTTATACTCTTACACAACAGGAGAGGAAGGACAATGCCCTGTTTGTTTATCACTCTTTTGGTTTCCTAGCTCTACAAAGCCAAACAGGTGACAGCATTCACATTGGTTTCTTTCCTAAATAGACTATTTAAATGAAGGAAGAGATGGAGAGGGAGGTAGTTGGGACTAGCATGGGGGAGGGCCATTCACCTAAACCTTGACAAGTGAGTGAAGTTTGGAGAATCAGACCAGAAAGGCATGACCCAGGTGAGGAGGACAGGCAGGGACAGTGACCCAAGGATGTGTTAGACTGCTCTAGGAGAGGGCAGGCTGACAATAAATTCAAAACTTTGGTGTGCAATTATCAAAAGATTGACAGAAAGAACTGGCCTCTCATTTCTCCATGTTCTATTCCCTCCTAACAGGTCTCAGACAGTAGAGATGACGGTGTGGTGCTATTTAAGGTTTTACATCATTATTCTGTAATCTGGGAATTTAGATGATATAAATGAGATGCCATGCTACCCCAGATCAATAGTATCCCCCTTTGCTGTCATTACCAATTCCTCTATGATTTGATGGCTGTGTGACCATGGTGTATTCCTGAAACATTTCTAGCAAGAGTTAGAAGTTGTACAGAAGTTGATTTTTTTTTGGAAGTAAGAACAACTCTCTCTTCTGCCTCCCCCTACCCCTACTTCTCTTTAGCTAGACAGAACTGTTAACAGTCAACCTGGGAGCTCCTTTAGCACACACAGTAAACCAACAAGGATGAATCTGACCTCAGATCCTGTACGAGGTCACTTATAATTTATATCTCAGCTAATTTCTTAGGTATTTGGCAAAGCCCAGAACAGTTAAGGTTGACTTCATAAAAGAGAGTGAGAGTATGATATAATCAAAACAGAGGCAGATTAGTTGCCAAGGTTACTTTTCCAGGATTGAAAATATTGTATCATTTAAAAAAATATCTCCCAGGGTTCATGATTGAGTCCCTGGGTTCAATCCCTACCACTAAATTTAAAAAATAAATGTCAAATGATTGAGATATTGTAAGATTGTATTTTCTCTGTACCCATTTCAGTTGACATTTCTTTTTTCCCAGTTTTTTTTGGGGGGGCAATGCATCCATGTTTACATGTGGATGCACATGTGTGTGCATGTGGCCTTCCCACCTTATTCACTGAGGCAGGGTCTCTCAGTCAAACCCAGAGCTTGCCGGTATGGTTAGCTTTACTAACCAGCTGACTCTGGAGTCCTGTCTACACCTCCAAGGCTGGAATTGCAGGTGGGCCCTCCTGGCATCTACATGGGTTTGTGGGGATTTGAATTCTGGCCCTCACACTTGTGCAACAAATCATCTAACCACTGACCCCCAACCCCAGGCATAATACTTGTGTCTCTATCCTCACACCCCTGCCCTTGCCATTTTCTGTGTGTGTGGACAGCCTTCCCTTTCGTGCTTTTTCCTGTCTATTTTTGTGGATTTGAATGAACTCTGCCAGAACTTTAGACTGTGTGCCCACTGTACTTCCCAGGCTTTTCAGAACTCACATGATACAGGGACTGACACCATAGGCCACAGCCCATTTCATGCTAGTCCTTACAATAAAGTATTTTCATTAAACTACACAGTCTGGACTAGAGGCAGACATGGGCTCAGAGTTGCTAACTGAACATCTTTTCCATGTTAGAAAACAGTCCCATAATTCCTGTGTCTAGTCACTAAGTCATCATTTGTCATTTTCTATCCTCTGGGATAAGCATGTGGCCTCAGGTCATTGTCAAAGTTCCCTCAGGAAGGCTTGCAGGGACTTTTCTTTTTAGCCCCATCAATCACAAACTTTTTAGGAGTTTGAAAGATTTCAAATGAAGAAGCTTCTGTAAGGCAAAAGACACAGTCAGCAAGACAAAAAGGCAGCCTACAGAATGAGAAAAGATAGTCACCAACCCCACATCTGACAGAGAGCTGATCTCCAAATTTTACAAAGAATTCAAGAAGCTAGTTTCCAAATCACCAAATAATCAAATTAAAAAGTGGGGTACAGAACTAAATAGAGAATTCTCAATAGAGGAATCTAAAATGGCTGAAAGACACATAAGAAAGTGCTCAACATCCTTAGCTGTTAGGGAAATGCAAATCAAAACAAATCTGAGATACCATCTTTCTCCTGCCAAAATAGCTAAAATCAAAAACACCAATGATACCTTATGCTGGAGAGTATGTGGAGAAAGGGGAACACTCCTCCACTGGTGGTGGGAGTGCCAACTTGTACAACCATTTTGGAAATTAGTATGGCGATGCCTCAGGAAAATGGGAATCAGTTTACCACAAGATCCAGCAATTCCACTCTTAGGCATATACCCAAAAGAAGCACGTTCATACAATAAGGACATCTGTTGAACTATGTTCATAGCAGCATTATTTGTAATAACCAAAACCTGGAAGTAACCTAGATGCCCCTCAACTGAAGAATAGATGCAGAAAACGTGGTACATTTACTACTGAATAGAGTACTACTATTTACTGAATAGAGTACTACTCAGCAGAAAAAAAAAAAAAAAACAATGGAATCTTGAAATTTGCAGGCAAATGGGTGGAACAAGAAGAAACCATCCTGAGGGAGGTAAACCAGTCACAAAAAGACAAACAGGACATGTACTCACTCATATGTGGATTTTATACATAGAGCAAAGTATTGCCAGCCTACAATTCACACCACTAGAAAAGTTAGGCAACAAAGAGGACTCTAAGAGACATAAATGGTCCCCCAGAGAAGGGGAAAGGGATAAGATATCCTGAGCAAATTGGGAGCATGGGGGAGGGGAGAGGCAGCTAGGAAAATGAGAAGGAGAGAAGAGGAGGGGTGAGGAGGACATAAGGGAGCAGGAAATTTTTGTGTAGGGGGAAGAATAGAGGAGAGCAAAATAAGAGATACCATCAGAGAGGGAGCCATTATAGGTTTAAAGAGAAATCAGGCACTAGGGAAATGTTCAGAGATCTACAAGGATGAGACCAACTAACCATCTAAGCAACAGTGGAGAGGGTACCTTAAATGCCTCCCCTGATAATGGGATTGATGACTAACTTATATGCCATCCTAGAACCTTCATCCAGCAGCTGATAGAAGTAGAAGCAGACAGCCACAGCTAAACACTGAATTGAACTGGAATCCATTTGCAGAGAAGGAGGAGTGATGAGCAAAGGGGTCATGACCAGACTGATGAAACCAACAGAAACAGTTGACCTGAACAAGGGGGAGCTCTTGGTCCCCAGACTGATTGCTGCGAAAACAGCATGGAACTGTTCCAGTTCCCATGAATGTAGATGTCACTGTGGAGGCCTCAGAAATCTATGGGGCCTTTTATAGTAGATGAATACTTATCCCTAGCATAGGAATGGACTTTGGGAGCCCATTTCACATAGAGGGATACTCCCTCAGCCTAGACACACGGGGGAGGGCCTAAGCCCTACTCCAAAGGATATGACAGACTCTGAAGATGTTCCCATGGAAGGCCTCACTCTCCTGGGACGCAGAAAGAGTATGGGATAGGTAGGGTGTTTCAGGGTACAGGGGAGGAGGGGAGGGAGAGGGAACTGGGCTTGACATGTGAAACAATCTTGTTTCTAATATAAATTAAAAAATTGAGAAAAAAAGTAAGCTACATTCTTGCAGGTTCGTTCACCAGGCTCGTGGTATGTTTTAACTTGCTTTGAAATTGTGTTTTCCACAGTTTTGCAAAGTTTAAGGCGCTATTAACCTTTAGTGCCCACAGAATATAACTCCACAGCAAGTCTCTCCAGCCCAATAAATGGGAAGGGATGGGGGTCACCAAATGTAATAATTTGATCAGAAACTATCCCAACAATGGAAAGCCACAGTTCCCTAGCCGTACTTACATCTCTCCTTTGTTTCTGAGAAGCGTGGGCCCCAGTGTTCTTGGCATCTCATTTTCTTGAAACAAGCTGCTATTGTTTTTGAACTTTCATTATGCTGGAATCCATAGTCCATACATTAAACATAACAGAGAGGAGAGAGTGGACAGATAACTGGAACCATTCTCAATCCTTGGAACAGCCTTACTATGGCAGAATCCTGACTATTAATCATCAGAGTTGGCAAGAAGTCTGTATAAAATGCCCCATGCATAGGTGAAATGCCTTTGTCTAGCTGCTCCTTGGAGGAGAAGTGTCCACACAGCAGCTGGGAACACAGTGAACTCCCAGTGCCTCCAGAGGCACATGAGGTCATATTTTGTTGTTGTTTTGTTTTAAACAGGCTATTTCAGAACAGTGACAAACTTACAGACTATTTTAAGGTAATCCAGACACTCATGTTCAACCCAGCTCCCTCATTATAGAGGTTTTGGTATCAGCGTGGTGTGTTTATCACAATTTATGAATGGCATATGTATTTAGATTATCTAGCTTTATATGCATTGGACAAATTAAAAGGCCCACTGAGTAGCTTTATATATATATGTGTGTGTGTGTGTGTGTGTGTGTGTGTGTGTGTGTGTGTGTGTGTGTGTGTACAGACATTGTGTTTAATCATGTCCACCCACCCATCCTGCACCTAGGGACTCATCAACACTTTTAACTGTCCCTAACTGTCCCCTCTCATTTCTCTTGGGTCCCTTCCCCTTCCCATCACAACTGACTGCATTTCTACGCTACTTCTACAGCCTGACTTGTGCTCGGCCTGCATAAGTTAAAACATGAGCAGTTTGTCTTTCTGCCTCTCACAAATTTCACTCAACGTCTGATTCACGAGGATGCCTATGACAGGGTTTCATCATTCCATTGGCTGAGGAGTCTTTCTAGTGAAATGATGCCTTTTCTTTATCCATTCAGTCACCAAAGGGCACCTGGATCATCTTGGTGTTTGGGCTACAGCACAGTATCACAGGGTGTAAGATACGCCCCGGTGGAAAGATTTCCTCCCATTTGAATGGACACCCAGGCAAAGTTAGCAGATCAAGTGGCACTCTACTTTTGGAGGATTGCATAGTCTCCAATGCTTTCGATATGCATGCATCAGCATTAGGTGAAAGTCAACATTTAATTGAGATTCTTTCAATTCCCACTAAATCTCTTCTACTCTTCAGACTCCTGGATATATGAAACACTTGGTACTTGTGTTTTTTAGGCTCTTTTTGGTTGTGGCCATTTCTAGATATTTCCTTTCTTTGACTTTTTTTTTCATACTATAGATAGCTTAATCAGAAATTGCTGTTTCCACTTACCTTGACCTACAGTATGTATTTCAGGACAAAAGATCACAGAGGTAGGAGAGTCCGAAGTGTCCCTTCTTCATCAGACCCTATGAAGGGAGGACACTGCCACATTACTGTGACTTGTGCCTTCACCTTGGCCACCTAGATGGAGTATTTCTCTGCAGTAATAGTCCAGCCAACTGTCTCCTCCCACCCACTACACTGCAGCCCCTGGACAGAGCCATTATGTGTCCCCAACATTAAAAGTGTGAAGAAACAGGGACACCTGTCTAAGTGTGGAATATCTTGCAGGTTTAGTGAGAGTTTTTCTGCATATGGAATTCATTTATTATCACTTATTTATTCAAGTATTTATCACATACATGTGAAATTGTTTTTATTTTTGACTATCATCCAATACCACTGTTTATCTACTTATTTATTTATTTTCTCAAATGGCTATAGCCCAGTGGTTCTCAACCTGTGGGTTGCAATCCCTTTGGGATTGAACAACCCTTTCACAAGGGTTACCTAAGACTGTTGGAAATATGAGATATTTATAATGTAATTCATAACAGCAGCAAAATTACAATTATGAAGTAGCAATAAAGTGATTTTATGTTTGGTGCGTTGGTTGGAACTATAGGGTTAGGGTTAGGTTATATCAAAGATTCTCAACATTAGGAGGTTGAGAACTACGAGCATAGCCCTTGTTACACCAATATGGGCTTTTTCATTCTTTTGATACATTTTCCACTTTATAGCACTACAAGTAATCCATTCATCTTGTATATTTTCTACCTCAGTCTCAAATCTGCCATTTCTTTGAGAATTGCTACTTCCTTCAGAAAAATGACATTAAAGACTGAGGTTTGCCCTGAGCAAATTGAGAACATGGGAAGAGGGGGGAGGGAGCTACAAGAATGAGATGTGAAGAAGAGGAAGGATGCAGAGGTCATAAGGGAGCAGAAAGGTTGAGTCAGGTGAAGAATAGAAGAAAGGGTATGTGATAGGAAGGGTTTTAGTTGGGGGAGTGGTAGGGGAGGAAGGGAGGGAGAAGGGAACTTGGATTGTCATGTAAACCAGTCTTGTTTCTAATTCAAATAAAAAATGATTAAAAAAAAGAAAAAAAGACTGAGGTTTAGGTGGTAGGTGTGTCCACCCATTCACTGGTTTGATGGCATTTGTGTGTCAGTTACCTGGAACTTCTGGGTCACTTTATTAAAATGGAAATTTGTTCATTAATTGCTCTCCAGAATCTGCCAGCTCTGGGATTTCATACAACACAAACACTGGATTATCATCTGTTCTGGGATTCTTGAAATACCTGGGGGAAATCCAGCCCAGTCTCTGGCAGTGAGTTGAGAATAGGGAGTTCTCAGGGGTAGAGTAAGAAACATAAATTCCTGCAGATTTGCTTGTAGGTTCTTCTATTTATCTACCTATCATCTACCTATCATCCATCCATCCATTCATCCATCCATGCATGCATGCATCCATTTAGTCTCAACCTGTGCCAGGCTAACTTCAAAGCTGAGACAACCCCTGAACTACAAATTCTCCTGACACCATCTCTCAGATGCAGGGATTATAGGCATGTGCCACTCTGTCGGGCCTTATTTTGTTGTTGGTGGTGGTTTTGAATTCTCTCTCTCTCTCTCTCTCTCTCTCTCTCTCTCTCTCTCTCTCTCTCTCTCTCTCTGTGTGTGTGTGTGTGTGTGTGTGTGTGTTTAAGACAGTGTAGTACTATATAGCTCTTGGCTCAGCCTCCTTCCTAGTTGGTTGATTCTTCTATCTATCGACCTGCCTATCATCTATCTATCATCCATGTATACATTTATGTATCTGGGATTATAGGAGCTTGCTACCTAGCTGAAATTACAGTTTTGTCAACATTCATCAGGCATATTTCCTCAATTGCAATTTTTGAAATATCCTTTGCATAAAAGACAGGACAAAGTGAAATTGCTTCATAAAATGAATGCTTTCTTTGCCATTCCTTCATTGTAGGATCAGTCTGAGAGTAAATTTAACATGCATTAACTATAGAGTGAAAAGATAGGGACCCTGACCTAATAGAGTTCTCAGTCTGACCACATTAACCAGAAGGTCACAGTGTATGTAAAGTAAAAATAGCACTGAAGACACAAAAATAAGTGACAATAGCAGAATGTACTCAACAACAGCCAGCATGGTGTGAGCTGAGCTGAGAGGCAGACTCCATGGAAGGGCTGGGCTGGAGTGATGGAGTGCTGTGGAGCGACCCAGGCAGAGCAAGATAAGCTTTCCTCTCTGACAGTATGTGGAGGTGAAGTTTAGAGGCTTATTCATACCTTGAACAGTTTCCTACATCTCCCGGCTCCCACCTTCAGAGATTGATGCCAGCTCACAGCACTAACTTGAACAGGGAAGTGCTGTGTTGTTTCCTGGGGAAAAGCACAGCTGCAGAATGTTTTCCTCCTCTACAATAAACCAATATCGCTCTCACTTTACTGTTACAGTGTCAGTACCGTGAGTGCTGTGACCCAGCACAGATTCCAGGGGCAATGTCACAGAGATGAGTAATGTGATTCCCCGTGGGCCCAGCCAACAGGTATTGCCATGGAAAGAAGGTGAACTGAAGAGAGAGCAACTCCTCTTGCCTTTACAGTGGTGAGCAGACATCTTCTCCTCACTGGAGAAAGCAGTGTCCAACTTGTCCTAGCAAACTGAGGATGATAATCACAAACAGACATTGCCCCGCAGGCAGGAGTGTCACCAACTCCAATGGCACCCGAGTCTTTGCTTGGGATTCAAAATGGCACTGCCACCCATTCATCCTAGACCACATTTAGTTAGGAGACAGTTTGGTGGCACCTTGGGAGCTGTAGTGAATACAGAATGCAAAATAGAGTAAGAATGTGCTGACAGCAGAAGGAAGCAACTGAGTGCAACCCACAAAGCTCCAGGATCCCAAGGCACCCACCAATCAGAAGCAGGGACCAAAATGTCTTCAAGGACAAGACATGCCTCTGGAGGATCATAAAATCACAGGCTCCAGGCAGCTCAGCAGAGCCTGGTCTCCATTGTACCTCAACACATGCAAGCCACCTATACTAGCAACAAGGGACCCTTCTAGTGACCACATCTCCTACAAGGACCTCCTGCCTCTGATTTGGCTTTGACTTTGGTGAACTTTGAATACCAGAAACCCTGGCTAAGTACAACTAAGGCTGTGACAAGCTAGCCTCCATTGAGCTCAAGGGACACACTTACAGAACCAGCACCCACTCATTGTCCTTTTCCCACCAGTGGATGTGAACATGGTGGCCCGTTATGCACTGGGCAAATGGACTGTGACGTGCTTGTGCCACCTCTACCTGCTGTCTGTGAGTGAACTCTACCTCTGGATATTGATGGCATCTCTTAGAGCTAGATTGTTAGGTGTTAGATTCGGTTCCTGTGAATCATTTCTCTTCTCCCGGTGTGTGAACTGTGCATTAGAAAAAGACACTTGGCTGTCTGCCTCTCTGTGACAGGTAAGTCATGTTTAAGACAATAGCCCTGTTTGGAATCCTAACAATGACTTAGCTTTAATCTGTTACTTGGGGAAGCATACAGTTATCGAAAATATTATCTGATACTGTCCATGTTTCTTTATTTATTGTTCCCTTTGGACCAAGTTGTTATGTCTGACACTGTATTTCTCATGGTTCACCATTCACTCTAAATTTGTCAAGTAGCTCTCTTCAGCCTGCTGGATTCCTTTCCCCAGGCTATCATCTCATGTCTCACATTTCCTTGCTTACAGGATATGCATTGGGATAGCATTTGTTAGGGACTGAATTGTGTTACCCCCTGCCAACCTCTTCAATTCATACCACCATCTAACCTTTAGTACCTTAGAATAGTACTGTTTGGGAGACAGGGCTTTTGGAGTGGGCATTAGGGTGAAAGGAGTGGATTTGGATAGGCCAAATCCCTTGAGCCTGATGTCTGAGTTACACAGGAGGAATTTTTCATTTTCTGTTTTGATATCAATGGCCTCACTTGTGAATGACCCCATCGGAGGTCTCCTGTTTTGTCTTCAGACAGTTTTCATTCTGCTTAGAATACTTCTAGGTGACCAAGAAGTATTCCAGCTGTGATTTAAGTAAATACTTCAACTGCATGTTACTCCTACAAATGCACCTCTTCTGAACCAATTAGCCCAAGTTATATATGGATCCCAGAAATCATTTAAACTAGTAGCCAGTTTTAGTGGCACACATCAGAAGTCCCAGCAGTGGGATGTGGAAGCAGGAAGGTAGTGAATGTCAAAGTAGCCTGGGCTACAAAGCAAAACCCTATTTCAGAGAAAAAAACCAAACCAAACCAAATCAAAACAAAACAAGCCAATGAATAATGTAGACCAGTAATGGTATGGGATGAGTCTTGTTTGCTACAGCTGAGGGCAATGAAACAGGAACCACAAAACTCAACAAAACCCATGTGGAGTTTATTGGGGAAAGGGAGCAAAGGGAGGGGTAGATGTTGGCCAACTGGGAACAGAGATGAAAGAGGAAGGGGAAAGAAGGGGTGAACAGGTGGGAGGTGCTCACTTAAAAGGGAAAGCTTGCACATGCATACAGATTCCTTACACAGCCACTTAACGTGTGACATAGCCATGCAATGCAGGGCCCTTTGAACTGTCTAAGTTTCTGCCTGAATGCTCGTGTACAAACCTGCTAGTTGTCAGGGGGCATGGTCAGCATAATGCCAGGACATCAACAATAGGGGTCTTGAATTTTCTTTCTCTTTTTTTCTTGAGATGTGGTCTTGTTTTTTAAATCCAGGCATTCAGGTTGGCCTTAAACTGCAATCCCCCGCCTCAGCTCCCCAAAAGCTGAAAGCACAGTCATGTAGCACTACCCATAGTTCACTACATGTAAAAAAATAATTACTTCTTAATTCATCTTAATTTCTTAATTTCCTTTGAGAGACAAAATGGTCTAGCAGACTGGGGCACAGCCTCTGGTCATGGGCTTTTTCTGTTCAAACACTGGAGTAGGAGCATATTGAGTTGGTTTCCTTGAGAGTCATGGCCTTTCTGATGCCCAGTTTTTGGTTATAATGACACCCGTGACCTAGAGTTGCTTTGAGGAACAAAGGAGTTAATAAATACAAGGAGTTTATGTCAGTGGTTACCCATGCAGTCATTTTAAAGTGAATGAGGTGTGAATAAAGACATTCCCCTATTTTACCCCATTCCTAAATTTGTGTACTAGCAGCCACTCATCTCATATCCCTTCTCTACCACTCACATGTCCTTTCACACTTACCCTCCGATGACTCTCCAAATGACCTCCCACTAGACAAAGAAGGCATGCACACCTGAACAGACCCATTCAGTGGTGCTAAAGAGCAGCGGGGAAGATAGTGAAGAGCCTCCAGTAGGTGGCTGTGGCTTTTACTGTTTTGTGTATAAACAGTAGAACACCCCAAATCAACCCATGCTGAAAACGAAGGCCAGATTAATGATTGGTGTGGAGGAGAGAGGTCAATGACTGTTCCTCCTGGTTCAGGAAGTGCTAACCCTCAACACAGAAGCCACTCCAATGGGAATGAGTGGATCTCTCTGTCGAACAGAACTCTGTATTTCTGATGTAATCTATGTGTCACAGGCTACAAAGTTAGCCAGTTATAATCTCCTCCTCTTCTCCTCCCTCCCTTGCTCCCTCTATGTCTTACCAGGCCTTCATGTAAATCAAATATGTTCAAAAACTAAAAGGAGAAGGATCCAGTTGGGGGAAAGACACACCTGTCTTCTCTCTCTCCTTCTCTCATGTTATTAATCCAAGTTGCAGGAATGTGTCTCACATTAGAGATTGAAATATGCCTATTTTTAAAAGGAATATAAAACTATTTGTTGACCACTGTTCACCATTATTTACAATAAAGTAAATATACAGTTGGATGACATTCTGATACTACAAAGTTATTTTTCTGGCTCATTGAACCAGAACCCAAATTCTGAAAAGATGGATCCTACTAGTAAGGAACGAGTCAGGGTAAAGAAAAAGCATACAAGTCATCAATTTATATTACCAAATTTTGTTCATTTATGTCAATGGGTCTGAAATTGCCAACATCTTCTCTAACTGTATTCCATTTCCACAGCAAACAGATAGTCCACGAATCATAACCTTTTAGGAGATTTCAACTTTCTACAAAGGAATGGTTCACTACAGAAACCTTTACATGCCCACTTAAGTCTTTTGTTTGGTTTTTAGAGATGGGGATTTCTCTGTGTAGTCCAGGCTGACCTAGTCAGAAATCCCTCTGCCTTCAGAGTGCTGGGATTAAAGGCATGCACAACAACACCCAGCTTAAGTGTTGTTATTAAAACTGTCTAATTCCATTTTCTGAAAGGGGAGTTTGTAACGACAAAATTTTGTAAATAAATTTATGTAATATGATATTACATAAATTCTGATGTGCTTGCTGTAAAACTATTCGATAAATTACAGAATCACCTACTTGTGAGGTTGTGGTTTTGGGAAAATGTTCACAATGATGGAACCTCATCAACACATTTTCATCTATGGTTTTTGAGTATTAGAAAACAAGACAAAATGAAAAAGTTACGTGTCTTATGCAACACACGAATACAAACAAAAAACTCAGAATGGTCCTTTCTGTGTCTCAGTCAAAAATAAGTTTTGGTTGACTAATGACTGTAAGATCTCCTCAGCGTTTAAGAAAAGCTGTTCTTCAAAGCTGAGGAAATACAACATGGTATCAAACATTCTATTGTGAAAGGAAGCAACTACAGAAAGCTTTTATTTGCCCAAAGGAATCAGTCAGTGCCTTTTGATGCAAAACAAAAACCAAAAATATCCCAACTACTATCAATACTTTTAAAACCAGCATATCAAACTCGATTTCCATTAGAATGCTATTTTTCTACACTAGTAATTAAAAACCCAAGATCCAGATTTTATATATATATATATACATACATACATACATACATATATATATATATACATACATACATACATACATATATATATATATATATATATATGAAAACAATTATTGGGCTTCATCTTCTGGACAAGAATGCCAAGTCAGTCTCTCCTCATAAAAGGCAATGACAATCTGAGGACACTTCATATTTGCCTCCTTTGCCAGCACCAAGTCTGCCTCATCTGAGTCCTTCCATTTCATGAGAAACATTAATTTTCCACTGCTGTCTGTGGCACTGATTATTCGTTCAGGATCAAGACCTCTGGCAAAACCCCTTGGTTTGTCAGCAGCATCTGTCTTTTTCTTCGATTTGCTATCATCAGATTCACTGTCAGATAAAGATTTCCTTTTTGTACCATCTTTTCCTTTACCAGCTTTTTGAGAATTAAGAAATGCTTCAATTAGTTCTGAACAATCTGAATTTTCTTCTGGTTCCCAAGTATTATCAGCATCTGTGAAGCCTTCCACTGAAGGAAATACTCCACCTTCCCACTCACTACACGCCGCTCCAGTACTTTTTCTACCACAAATTCTTGAGGTTCTGCCTCTTCAACTTTTTTACTCTTTCCATTCTGTTTCTTTCCCATTTTGGGCAATGTAGTTTTATTGGAGCCATTTTTTTTTAATCGAAGACTTGAAGAGTTCACTGCTCAGATGCTCCGGGGCTCGTATCCTGCCAAGTCTCCAAAATATGCCTATTTTTATTGTCAGTAAATTCTCAAAGTAGGAGTCCCCAATTAAAAACTTTAATGGCTATAAGAACCCATTGAACATTCTTTGAAAAGAGAATTGGATAGAAACCAAGGATGTGAAAGGCATGGAAATGAAGCAGGAGCTACAGTCAAAGCAAAACTCTTACCTCTTCTTGAAGGCTCTCCTTTCCGGTGCTTCTCTTCACATCTCAAAGACCTCAGTCTGGGGACACTGGGGCTGTCATCTCTAAGCATGGATAGTCTTTGTCCCTTCAAAACATGAACACACATGTTGTATTCCCTTTACCATTCTTTTCAATGTGGTGAATATAATTCAGAGCCCGACAGAAGCTGAAAGAATCGCCTACCAGAAAAAGATGTATCTTGGTCCTTATTTTGAGGCCCTTAATTTATTAAAATGTCAAAGCTGTATTTGAGAAAATGTCGATCTTTAGAAGCCATTGATACTGAGGCACAGAACATAGCACCATGCCATTCCTGTGTGCACAGCTTCTCTTGAGGTCACTACATAAAGCAGTGTTTACATTGCTGCATCTCCTATGCTTGTGATGGACACATGCATAGCCCTATAACCTATGTTTCTGTATTTATAACTAGGGGTCCATACAACACCAGAATGTACAGATTTCTCTCTATTACTACTTCTTCTTAGTCCCTCCCATGATCCTCAACCTAGAAAATTCTTACAGACCATCATTCTAGATGCCCGCTATGGAAGGAATGTGAAACTTATAAATAGAAATTATAAAAATTCTCATTTTAGGAGTCATGAGAGGCTCCATGGCATCTTCCTGTTTACCTGTCAAACTTTGATTTTCAAAAGTCCCCTTTCTGGTATGGCAGGGGATAAGTTGGGACTTTTATGGTGAAGTTAAAGAGCAAGCCAATATTAGCTCCATGCTGGAATCTTGGAAACTAACATCAAAATAAAACAGAAGAGGTCAGGCTGTTCATAATTTCCCCAGGACTAAAGGGCTGGTAATTGCTAAAAATTACTCACCAGCTTCAGCACAAACATGATTAAATGTTAGGAATTCCCTGCTTAATGCAGAGATTCCTTATATAATTATACCACAAAATGGGGTTTGTTTTAATAATTACTGCACTAGCTGCCAACTTCAACAGTTTTTTGTCATCTGCATTATTTAGTATACTATGTTTGTTGACTGAGGGTCTATGTATGTGTAACCCCCATCCTTTGGTTGTCTGGTTTGTTGGCCAAGGGTCTATCTCCTTGTAATACCCATCCTTTGGATAGCTTGTTTGTTGACTCAGAGACTATCCCTATGTGACTCCCACCCATTGGTTGCAGTGTTTGCCACAGTGTATAAAATGGGAAGTCCTTCAGATCTTCAAAGCTTCCCCTGAGGATCCATTGTACTGATCTGGACCAGGCATAAGAAGCACTGAGCAGAGGAGGGGGAGCTGCTGACCTCCTGACAAAGCATTCAGAGAGAAAAAAGATGAAAGTGGGGTATGCATAAGGTTACTGCTTGAAGCTTGAGTGAAAAGCAAGAAATAATAATATTGTGCATGGATACCACATGAAAATTAGTGTGTGTGTGTATCAGGCCATACCTAATAGAGACTAATTGGTGAAAAGGGATGACATATTAAGCGAAATTTTTCTAATATAGATGCATGAATATTATTTTGAGGAAAAATATTTGTATATACATTAGGCTGGTAGGTTTTTGTCAACTTGACACATACTCAGACATATCTGGGAAGAGGGAATCTTAATTGAGAAAATACTCCAGAGCATTGGCCTGTATGCAAGTTTGTGGGACATTTTGTTGATTGTTGATATGGGAGGGTAGAGCTCAGTGTAGCCCATGACATACCTAGGAAGGTGGTCCTGGGTTCTTTAAGAAAGCAGGCTGAGAAAGCCATGGGAAGCAAACCAGTAAACAGCACCCCTCCATGGCCTCTGCATCAGTTCCTGCCTCTGGGTTCCTGCCTTGAGTTCCTGTCCTAACTTCCTTTGATGATGGACTGTGATGCCTAACTGCAAGCTGAAATAAACACTTTCTTCCCCAATTGCTGTTGGTCATGGTGTTTCTTATTTTTATCTCAGCAACAGAGATAATGTGTAAGACATGCATTTTTTTCTAAATATGCAAGAAGAGATAATGGATGTCTGGGGATCAATATTGGTTGTATTTGGGTGGTGGGATATGAAACATTTACTTACATTTTTCTTTTGTCAGTTTTTTAGCTGCAATACTTTTCTCCAAAACCAATATATCATTTCCAAAATACATCAAAAAGGGGGCTGGAGAGATGGCTCTGCAGTTAAGAACACTGGGTAGGTGCTCTTCCTAAGGTCTTGGGTTTGATTCCCAGCACCCACATGACAGCTCATACTCTAGTTCCAGGGAATCTTATGGCACATACATACATGCAGACAAATCATAAATACACATTAAAACTAATGATAAAAAATTGAAAAATTAAAAAGTAAGACATAAAGAAGTGCTTATTGCCTAGTTGCTATTCAGTATGCATTTTAGAAGTAAGGAATCTTGAAGATGTACAGTACCTAACTAAACTCTTCAAGATCAGGCAGGGAAGCCTTAAGTGGTGACACAGGGTGGCTATGCCGCTCTTGGAGATCACAAATTCTGGGCTATCCTGGGCTACAGAGTAAGTTTAAGACTAATGTGGGCAGCTAAGTAAGACCTTGTCTCAAAAGTGAAATTTAAAAGTGGATGCATACAGTCAATGGTGGAGGGCCTGTCTAGCATGGGAAGGCCTTGGGTTCAATTACTAGTTTTTCTACAAAACAAAACTGGTAGACTCCAAGAAATAGAAATGCAGAAACACACCAAGAGAGACTGTAGAAAAGGAGGAGGTTGGTATGAGGAGTAAAAGAAAACTATTCTCAGGATAATCTAAAAAGAGCAAGGGGAACAAATTAAGAAGAGTGACAAAGGTGAATAGGACTGAGGTTTCCAGGAGATGGTCACTTACAGTGGAGTCAAACCATGAAGGAACAGCAGGCACCTGTCAATGGGTCATGGTTAGTAAGCAGCAAATACACTGTCGTGACACACTTCACGTTGTACCCTTCCATGTTCTCAGGGTTGACATGGCAGAGCCCACCTCCCTTCCTTTTATTCTGAGAAAACTGGAAAGGGTCAAAATTACATGTCAGATTTTTTTTCTATGGGGTTTAGGCTTACAGGGAAGATCTTGATGGAGAAGGGTGGCCACCCACTGACATGCAATTCCCTCACAGGAAGCTTGTCCTTTGTCAAATGTCAGCCTGGGGCTTTGTGGCCAGCAGCTGCACCGACTGTGGGGCCCATCATGGAAAGCAGAGCCTGCATTCGTGACATGTGGGCTGCATTTAAGCTGTGTGTCAGGGCCTCATGCCTGTGTGTAGGCTGTGAGAAGGTCAGGACACATCTGGTTCCAGTTTGTCCTCTCAGCCCAAGCAGAGCAGGAAGAAAAGATGCTGGAAGTCACTGCTGTCACCATTAGGAGAGGAGTGACGGGGTGTCCTTTTAAAAATACAGTCGAGGATAGAAGTGTACACACATGCATAATACACATACCATATAATGTATATACAAAATCATATATATATACATATATATAATAATTGTATATATGATGGAAAAGATTTTTTTCTTACAACATATTCTGATCATGGTTTCCTAGCCACCAGCTCCTCCCATAGCATCCCTATCCCCCCAACTCATGCAACTCTAAGACCTTTTTCTCTTTAGAAAATAAGTAGGCAAACAAACAAACAAAAACTCAAACCAAAATCTAAAATAAAACAAAGGAAAAAAGCACAAGAAATCTACCCCCTCTCACACAAATTGCATAAAAACAAAAGTAAGAAACCATTATATACAAGGCTTATATTTCTTGCTTCTCATTTTCATTAATGTGAGATGTTTCACCCGTCATTTCAAGCTACAAACATAAAATTGAACATTACTTTTGGTCTTCTCCTGGTGTCAACAGTATGGCAACACTATATTTGGAAACATGGCTCTTAAGTCAGTTATCTTGGTTATGGTCACTATTCCTGTGATGAAACACCATGACCAAAAGCAACTTGGGGGAGGAAGGGGTTTATTTAGTTTATACTTCTTTCATCATTGAAAGTCTGGACAGGAACTCATGCAGGCTAGGAACCTGGAGGCAGGAACTGATGCAGAGGCCATGGAGGAGTGCTGTTCACTGGCTTGCTCTCCATGGCTTGCTCTTTTTTTCCTTTGAATATGACACACTTTCTTTGATCATTCATTGGCTCATTCTTTTTTTTCTTTTTACTTTTTTATTTAAATTAGTAACAAGCTTGTTTTACATGTCAATCCCAGTTTCCTCTCTCTCTCCTCCTCCCTTGCTCCCCACCAATCCCCTATCTCATCCCCTTTCTGCGCCCCAGGGAGGGTGAGGCCTACCATGGGGGATCTTCAAAGTCTGTTATATTATTTAGAGTAGGGCCTAGGCCCTCCCCCTTGTTGCCAGGCTGAGAAAGTATCCCTGTGAGTGAAGTGGCCAACCAAAGTCCACTTTGTACTAGGGATAAATACTGATCCCCTACCAGAGTCCCCATATGTTAGCCAGACCTCCAAACTGACATCCACGTTCAGAGGGTCTGGGTAGGTCCTATGCTAGTTTCCCAGCTATCAGTTTGGGGTTCATGAGTTCCCCCTTGTTCAGGTCAGCTGTTTATGTGGGTTTTTCCAACCTGGTCTTGACCCCTTTGCTCATCAATTCTTCCTCTCTGCAACTGGATTCCAGAGTTCAGCTCACTGTTTAGCTGTGGGTATCTGCTTCTGCTTCCATCAGCTACTAGATGAAGGCTCTAGAATGTCAGCCTGCTTTCTTATAGAACCCAGGACCACCAGCCCAGGGATGGAAAAACAAGCAAAGGGCTGCACTCTCTCCTATTAATCACTAATTAAGAAAATTTCAACAGGCTTGCCTACAGCCCCATCTTATAGAGGCATTTTCACAATTGAGGTTCCCTTCTCTCAGAAGACTAGGTTGTGTCATTGACATAAAACTATCCAGTGCACTCATGTTTCAGTTTCCCCCTAAAAGCTAAACAAACTCATTAACAAACCACCCTTAAGATCTTACCTGTATGTCCCCAACTGTGATTCTATTCCACACCACTTTGATTCCCCTGGCTCTGTCCATTTCTAATGGTTATGGATACCCAACACCGTTATTTTATCTTCTTATCTTTGCTCTACTTTCAAAATAAGTTTTTATTATTGGACTTTCACCTTAACCATTTGTCGGGTTATGGTCTCTTTATTCCAGAAGACACCAAGGTAAAACACAGGCCAGAGCTAGGTTATAGAACCCAGCCAGCGCGGCCAGAACAAAAGGGGGCCCAGGTCCCCACGTGCAGCCCCTTAAGAAGCTCCCTTACGTCACCCCGGCTTTCCTTCACCACGCCCTTATGGGCGAGTCCTGGGTCCACCTGGTACCTGTCCCAAGACTATTGGGCGGGGCTAGGGTGTCTCCCTACAACTATTCCCTTCCATTAAACCCAATAATCCAAGGAGAAGGTGGGTTCTCAAAAACCACATACTTGACATCAGGGAGACTCTGTGTCCATCTAATTCTCATGGGACTTGTTTACGTAAATCCCACCATCCATCCATCCTTCTCATCTTGGCCTGGCTCTGCTGGTAAGCCAAGGAGGGATTGTTATTCTTTTGTTTTAAAAGAAGAAAAGAGAAATGCTGAGACCTAAGAGATGTTGACTGGTTTATTATAAGGCCCGGCAGAATAGGGAGACTAAGACTAGGAAAGGAACAGGGTAAATGGTTGACCGCCATGGCCAGTCGCCATAGAGAGGCAGAGAGAGAGCATAGGTAAGAGAGAGAGTAGAGAGGAAGCAGAGAGAGTAAATGGGCAGGGATCTGTCTTTTTAAAGAGATCCTCTCCACCTGTGTGCAGACTTAGTTCCCGTGGAACCTTGGGCTGAGCAGGGTACAGCCTGTTCCAGCAGGTAACAGGGGCAGGCCAGCATAATGCCTGAACCTTTCAGGGATACTCTTGTCTTCTCTGCTTTCCCTTCTCAATCTAGTTGCTTTGTTGAACTTGCCAGAACCACTTGGTGGCTCCCACTCCACTCACACTCGCTGCCTATCTAAAGGTGTATGTGCCAGTCATCATAAAAAGTATGCTGACCTTCCACACCCAAGTCTGCATGCAGACTGCAGCCTTCTCCAGTGCACCTGCCCTGGCTCCCATCCTCAGTCTTGAAGGCTAATAGCATCACTGTCATGTTTTATGCCTCTAACTTCTTCTAAGAGGTTCATGTTTTCCCATTTCTTTGAAATCCCTGGCTACACGTGTCTCTCTGCCCGCTCCTCCCATTACAGGTCTTCATTGTTGCAGTTCTGCTTATGTTTGTCCTCTCTGCACACGGTTCAGCTGGTAAGCCTAATTCCCCTGAAATAGTGCGCGCATCAGATCACCCACTTCTCAAGCCCATGATGATTTACTGTTGGCCAGTGGAAATGCTGTGTTAACTTCTCAGTGTTCTCCAAAACCCCATCCTGTCCTATTGCTTTCAGCTATCACTGCAACGTTTTAACTCATGACCCCACCCTGGACTCAACCAGACCATACACTCTGTAATACTGTTCCCTACCTGTTTAAGCTGGCCAGAGTCCAGGTGTTTTTATTTTGTTTTTGATCTGGGATTTAAGTATTTTTCAACTCAATAGCCAGGGAGAAGGGATTTTCTTCTGGACCGTGGGGGAGGAATTCTAAGCAGAGAGTGGAATGCTTTCATCTTGCCCCCTCCTGCCTTGGAGCTGCTGTGTAGAAATCATGCAGGAATTCCACATCTGCATTTATATCAGCTTGAAAATGAAACCTGCAGTTGTAAACCTCGACTTTTGGAGAAACAGCTCAGTTCAAAGGGGGTCTAATAAGGACTTCTTACTCATTTGCATTCTCAGGAGGGAATGGGTGAAGCTGAAGCTGTCCTCTGTAGCTGGGTCAATCTCAAGGGGGCTTTATGCACATGGGAACTTTCTGTTCAGAAACCAGATAATGCAGACTTCATCCTGCTTAGGTTTTATATAAGCTCCCAACACTGCTAGGATAAGTGGAACAACTGAAATTTTTCCCCTTTGCTTTTGAAGGCCAGACTAATTTTAAAAACAAAAAGTAGCATATATTTTAATGCTGGATATTTTAAAATTTTTCCCCAGTTAGCAATTTTTTAAAATTTTGTATTACTTGTGCTCCAAAATATTCTGGCAATACTTGAAAACTCTTTATGGACTGGTAATGTTCTGTCCATCATACAATATGCTATCTCCCAAGCAATGAGTTTACACAACAGAGTTCACTCATGAGGTGGCCAACATGAAGAGGGAGTGGCCCAGACTGGTATCTGCCTCCCTGAGGGTTAAGGCTTAGGAATGTTCATGGGATAAAGAAACAGGGCGGTCATAAGTGAGGAAAGTGTAGTGATGGGAGGCTAGGAAAGGCAAACTAATTGGTGGGCTACACATTTCTTTTTCATCAGAGTTCATAGCTCTTCACAGGACTCATGATCAGAAAACAGTGACAATAATGTGATCTGTAAATAGAATTTGGGTCCTGTGGGGTCCACAAAGAGGCCACAAACTTTTGTGAGACCAAGGAGAAGGAGCTGGACTCAACTAGTTTGAACTAGATGAAGCTGTCTCCAATTTCCTTTAAAACAAAACAAGCACATAAAGGAAAGGCAGTAGAAATAGTTGTCACCAGTGTGACTGTACACAGAGCTGCTGCCCCGTAGCTGGACAGGTGGGCGCTATTGTCTTACTGTGTATTAAGTGACTTCTAAACCTTGATAAAAGGCATTTGATTCAGCTTTTCTGTGCATTTCCAAACAATGCCATGTGCTCCCTGGTTTTAAAACTCGATCAGGGAGGGAAAATGGTGGATGCCTCTTACCATTGGTAAAAAATGCTACTCATTTCATTTGGGGATTTGGTTACAACAACTGGCTATTTAAAACCCTGGAGTTTAGGAACTAATTTGAGATGATGAATAAGGACATTTTGCAAAGTGGGGTGCCACAATGTGCACTAAGTTGTGAAATACACTGGACATACAGAAGAGCTTATAAGATTAATACAGACAGATATTAGAACAAACAGATCTTGATATTCAGGAAGCCAGGGCAACAGTGTCATGAGTTCTACACCAGCCTAGGGTATACTGAGGTCCTCTCTCAAAAAACAAGGGAAAGGAGCAATAGCAGAACACACATGCATGAGCTAGCTCTCAACCAACACACTGAACTCACCAGTGTCTTCAGATCCATCCCCTCAGTTCTGTGCTTGTTAATGACTTGTAACCTTTAGCGTGTAACACAGCTACCCTGGACACCTGGTACAGAGCAATCTGTGGAGGATCTGATCTCAACTTCTCTTCCTTCCCCTCCTGTCATCCCATGCCCCATCTTACCCTGCTGTCGAATGATTCCCAGTGAGACAGGAACCCTTTCCTGTGGCCACACGTCAGTGTCCTGGGCACAAAGACACACATCTGGGAGAAGAGCAAATGAAGAGGAATAAAGGGAAGACAGGGCTTCAGGGGCTCCAGTGGAGGAGAGCTGGGGACCTCTCTAGATCCCTGGTGCTTTCACAAGAGCTTCAGAATGTCCTACTTCTCCCTGTGATGTTTGTCTCTAAATTTTATCCCCATCTCTCTTGAAATCCCCAAGGACTCCCAGAGAATCTGGTCCAGCAAGCCTCCAGCTCTGCATCACCTCCTTCATATGTGCATCTGGCCTAACTGAGTCCAGCTTCAAGACTCAAGTCAGTTCATGTTCCTATGAGAGGAACGTGGCTAGTGGAAGCATGCATGCCTCCTGTCCCCTTTCAACCCAGTTAGCAGAGGTGCCTCTGCTCTGGCATTTGAGGGGCCACTGTACACTCCAGTTTCTCTTTTATTGATTAACTGTCTGGAAAAAGAGACCCGAAGGGTGTCTGCCATGCATGCTGACCACAATAAAGAACAGATGGGGCCGCCAACTGACCTGGAACTAGGTGAGTGAGTTTCTGCCCGCTCCCGACCCCAGGCCAGAACAGCATACACCCTGCCCACCCCCATCCCCCCACCCTCGCCTGTGCCTGCAGGCTTGGGCCAGACACGCCCAGGCAGGGAGGAGCTCCCTGCGCCCCGAATCTGCTAGCACCCCATTCTTCCATTCCGCCACCGACTGACCTGGAACTAGGCGAGTGAGTTTCTGCCCACTCCCGATGCCAGGCCAGAACAGCATACACCCCGACCACCCCCATCCCCCCACCCCCGCCTGTGCCTGCGGGCTTGGGCCAGACACGCCAAGGCAGGGAGGAGCTCCCTGCGCCCCGAATCTGCTAGCACCCCACTCTTCCATTCCGCCGAACGACCAAGGAACTAGGAACTAGTGAGGAGACTACCAGGAGCGTCAAGATCATCCAGAGTTGTGGACATTGAATTCCTGGCCCCCACACACCACTGGGTCACAAGAGGAGATAGAGAGAACCCACCTGCACCCACTAAAAGAAGATATGGGGAGAAGACAGAATAAGATTTCACTCAACAACAGAAAGACCAATATGACACCACCAGAATCTAGGGACCCCACTCCAGCAAGATCTGAAAAGCCCAACACAGAGCATGAAGATGAGATGGACCCCAAAAATTATCTCAGCAAGTTGATAGAGACCTTTAAAGAGGAAACAAGAAAATCCTTTAAAGAAATAGAAGAGAAAGCAAACAAAAAATTAAACGAATAGGAGGAAAAGACAAACCAAAAAATTCAAGAAATAAATAAATCTCTTAAAGAATTTAAAGAAGGCCAAGAAAAAAACATCCAAGCAAGTGAAGGAAGCTCTTGAAATAGTTCAAAGCATGAAAGCTGAAATACACACAATAAAGAAAACACAGAATGAGACCATGTTGGAAATGAAAAGGTTGGATAAATGATCAGGAACTAAAGATGTAAGTATATCCAACAGGATTCAAGAGATGGAAGAGAGAATCTCAGCTACTGACTCGCTAGAGGATATACATTCATCAACCAAAGAGAACCTCAAGTCCAACAAAACCCTAACACAAAATATCCAGGAAATATGGGACACCGTAAAAAGACCAAACCTAAGAATAATAGGTGTAGAAGAAGGTTAGGAAACACTGCTCAAAGGTACAGAAAACATATTCAACAAAATCATAGAAGAAAACTTCCCCAACCTACAGAAGGATATGCCTATGAAAGTACAAGAAGCTTACAAGACACGAAACAGACTGGACCACAAAAAGAAGTCGCCCCAACACATAATAATCAAAACACGAAATCTACAGAATTAAGAGAAAATATTAAGAGCAGCAAAGGAAAAAGGCCAAGTAACATATAAAGGCAAACCAATAAGAATCACACCCGTCTTCTCAATGGAAACTCTGAAAGCCAGAAGGTCTTGGATAGATACCCTACAAGCACTAAGGGAGCATGGATGTCAACCCAGACTACTGTACCCAGCAAAACTTTCAATCACTATAGATGGAGAAAACAAGATATTCCACGACAAAAACAGATTTAAACAATACATATCCACAAATCCAGCACTACAGAAGGCTCTGGAAGGAAAACTCCAACCCAACGAACATAACTACACTCACAAAAACACTGGCAGTAGTTAATCTAATTTCACCAAACACAAAAAGAAACAGGAGGGCAAAATCCACATGCAATGATACCACCAACAATAAATCCAAAACAAAGAAGAACCAATGAACAATGGACATTAATATCCCTAAATGTCAATGGTCTTAACTTACCCATAAAAAGATATAGGCTAACAGAATGGATATGAAGACAGAATCCATCCTTCTGCTGTTTACAAGAAACACACCTCAACTTCAAAGACAGGTGATACCTCAGAGTAAAAGGATGGGAAAAAATTTTCCAATCAAATGGCCACAAGAAACAAGCTGGGGTAGCAATCCTAATATCTAACAAATTAGACTTTAAACTGAAAGCAATCAAAAGAGATGAAGAAGGGCATTTCATACTCATCACAGGAAAAAATCCATCAAGATGAAGTCTCAATCCTGAACATCTATGCCCCTAATACGAAAGCACCCACATTTGTAAAAGAAACATTACTAAAGCTCAAACCACACATAAAACCACACACACTTATAGTAGGAGACTTCAACACCCCCTTACACCATTGGACAGAACCACTAGACAGAAACTTAACAAAGAAACAAAGGATCTGAAAGAAGTTATGACACAACTGGGTTTAACAGATATCTATAGAACATTCCATCCAAACACAAAAGAATATACCTTCTTCTCAGCGCCACATGGAACCTTCTCAAAAATTGACCACATAGTTGGCAGCAAAGCAAACCTCCACAGTTACAAAAGTATTGAAATAACCCCCTGTATCTTATCAGACCACCATGCATTAAAGCTAGAATTCAACAGCAATACGAATTGCAGAAAACCTACATTTGCGTGGAAAATGAATAACTCCCAATTGCACCATTCCTGGGTTGAGGAAGAAATAAAAAAAAGAAATTAAAGACTTCCTAGAATTTAATGAGAACATAGACACAACATACCCGAACTTATGGGACACCCTGAAAGCAGTGCTAAGAGGGAAGTTCATAGCACGAAGTGCCCACATGAAGAAACTGGAGGAAAGTCACATTAGAGAATGGACAGAACAACTGAAAGCTTTAGAGCAAAAAGAAGCAAACTCACCAAGGAGGAGTAGACGCCAGGAAATAATCCACCTGAGAGCCGAAATCAACAAAGTAGAAACTAGGAAAGCAGTACAAAGAATCAAAAAAACAAAGAGTTGGTTCTTTGAGAAGATCAATAAGATAGACAAACCTCTAGCCAAACTAACCAAAAGGCAAAGAGTGAGCACACTAATTAACAAAATCAGAAATGAAAAGGGAGATATAACAACGGACACTGAGGAAATCCAGAGAATCTTTAGGTCATACTTTGAAAACCTGTATTCCACAAAATTGGAAAATCTAAAGGAAATGGACAGCTTTCTGGATAAATATCACTTACCAAAATTAAATCAAGATCAGATAAACAGTTTAAATCGACCTATAACCCCTAATGAGATAGAAGCAGTAATCAAAAGCCTCCCAACCAAAAAAAAGCCCAGGGCCAGATGGCTTCACTGCAGAATTCTACCAGAAATTCAAACAAGAGCTAATTCCAGTACTCCTCAAACTGTTCCGCACAATAGAAGCAGATGGGATATTGCCAAACTCTTTCTACGAGGCTACAATCACTTTGATACCCAAGCCACACAAAGATATGACTAAGAAAGAGAACTACAGACGATATCCCTCATGAACATCGATGCTAAAATACTCAATAAAATATTGGCCAACCGAATCCAAGAACATATCAGAAAAATCATCCACCATGATCAAGTAGGCTTCATCCCAGGGATGCAAGGATGGTTCAACATACGAAAATCCATCAATGTAATCCACTATATAAACAAACTGAAAAAGAAAAACCACATGATCATCTCACTAGATTCTGAAAAAGCCTTTGACAAAATCCAACATCCCTTCATGATAAAGATCTTGGAGAGAACAGGAATAACAGGAACATATCTAAACATGATAAACGCAATATACACCAAACCAATAGCCAACATCAAAGTAAATGGAGAGAAACTCAAAGTGTTTCCTCTAAAATCAGGAACAAGACAAGGCTGTCCACTCTCTCCATATCTCTTCAATATTGTACTTGAAGTTCTGGCTATAGCAATAAGACAAGAAAAGGGGATCAAAGGGATACAAATTGGAAAGGATGAAGTAAAACTTTCACTATTTGCAGACGACATGATAGTCTACATTAGTGACCCAAAAAACTCTACCAGGGAACTCCTACAGCTGATAAACACCTTCAGCAAGTAGCAGGATACAAAATTAACTCAAAAAAATCAGTAGCCCTACTATATACAGATGATAAATCCAATGAGAAAGAAATCAGGGAAACATCACCTTTCACAATATCCACAAGCAACATAAAATATCTTGGGGTAACACTAACCAAAAAAGTGAAAGATCTGTACAATAAGAACTTTGAGACTTTAAAGAAAGAAATTAAAGAAGATACCAGAAAATGGAAAGATCTCCCATGCTCTTGGATAGGTAGAATTAACATAGTAAAAATGGCAATCCTGCCAAAAGCAATCTACAGATTCAATGCAATCCCCATCAAAATCCCAACACAGTTTTTCACAGACATTGAAAGAACAATACTCAACTTTATATGGAAAAATAAAAAGCCCAGGATAGCCAAAACAACTCTTTACAATAAAGGATCTTCTGGAGGCATCACCATCCCCGACTTCAAGCTCTACTATAGAGCCATAGTTCTGAAAACAGCTTGGTATTGGCACAAAAATAGACTGATAGACCAATGGAATCGAATTGAAAACCCTGATATCGACCCACGCACCTATGGATACCTTATTTTTGACAAAGGTGCTAAATCTATACAATGGAAAAAGATAGCATCTTCAACAAATGGTGCTGGTACAATTGGATTCGGACATGCAGAAAATTGCACATAGATCCATACCTGTCACCATGCACAAAACTTAAGTGCAAATGGATCAAAGATCTCAGCATAAATCCAGCCACACTGAATCTTCTAGAAGAGAAAGTGGGAACTACCCTTGAACAAATTGGCATAGGAGACCACTTCCTGAACATTACACAGTAGCACAGACATTGAGGTCTGCAATTAATAAATGGGACCTCCTGAAACTGAGAAGCTTCTGCAAGGCAAAGGAAACAGTCAGTAGGATAAAACGACCACCCACAGAATGGGAAAAGATCTTCACCGATCCCACATCTGACAGAGGACTGATTTCCAAAATATATAAGGAGCTCAAGAAGCTAGCCACCAAAACACCAAACAATGAAATTAAAAAGTGGGGTGCAGAACTAAATAGGGAATTCTCAACAGAGGAATCTGAAATGGCTGAAAGACACTTAACAAAGTGCTCAAAATCATTGGCCATCAGAGAAATGCAACTCAAAACAACTCTGAGATACCACCTCACACCTGTCAGAATGGCTAAAATAAAAAAATACCAATGACAATCTATGCTGGAGAGGATGTGGAGAAAAAGGAACACTCCTCCATTGCTGGTGGGAGTGCGAACTTGTAAGACCACTCTGGAAATCAGTATGGCGGTTGCTCAGAAAAATGGGAATCAGTCTACCTCAAGATCCAGCCATTCCTCTCTTGGGTATATACCCAAATAGGGCATGTACTTACAACAAGGACATATGTTCAACCATGTTCATAGCAGCATTGTTTGTAATAGCCAGAACCTGGAAGCAACCTAGATGCCCCTCTACTGAAGAATGGATTGAGAAAATGTGGCACATCTATACAATGGAGTACTACTCAGCAGAAAAAAGCAATGGAATCTTGAAATTCGCAGGCAAATGGATGGAACTAGAGGAAACCATCCTGAGTGAGGTAACCCAGTCACAAAAAGACAAACATGGTATGTACTCACTGATATATGAATTTTAGACATAGAGCAAAGGATTACCAGTATATAATGCTCTTCACCAAAGAAACTAGGAAACATGAAGGACTTTAAGGGATAAATGGTTCCCAGGAATGGTTGTGGCATGAACTCCCGAACTAATTGGGGGCATGAGGGTGGGGGGAAAGGAGCTGCTACAACAAGAGCAAGAGAAGAGGAGAAGAGGAGAGGAAATGGAGGGGCAGAAACATTGAGTTGGGGGAAGAATAGAGGAAAGAGAGCAGGATGAGAGATACGATATCAGAGGGAGCCACTATAGGCCCGAGAAGGGATCTGGAACCAGGGAGATCTCCAGAGACCTACAAGGATGACACGATCTGACAATCCAGGCAACGGTGGAGAGGATAACCTAAAAGCCCTCCCCCTAAAATGAGATTGATGACTTCTCTTTATGCCATCCTAGAGCCCTCATCCAGTGGCTGATGGAAAAAGAGACAGACATCCTCAGATATACAATGAGCCGAAATCGGGAATTTAGTTGAAGAGAGGGAGGAATGAAGAACGAAGGGGTCTGTACCAGGTTGGAGAACAGTTGACCTGAACAAGGGAGAGCACATCGACCCCAGATGCTGTCCGGGAGGCCCCTACAAGACTGATCCAGACCCCTGAACATGGATGTCAATAAGGAGGCCTCTGCACTCCAGGGAGCCTCTGGTGGTGGATTAGTATTTTTCCCTGGTGCAAGAAGGGACTTTGAGAGCCCATCCCATATGAAGGGTTACACTCTGGCCCTGGACACATGGGGAAGGGCCCAGGACCAGCATAGGAAGACTTGGTGGACTTTGCAGAGCCCCAGTTGAGGGCCCTACCCTGCCTGGGGAGTGGTGGGTGGATGGGGTGGGGGGTAGACTGGGGGTGGGGAGGAGGGTTGGGGTGAGGGGAGGGAGAGGGAGAAGGAGAAGGGACTTGAAATAAGCTTGTTCCCTAACTAGAACTAATAAAATAATAAAAAAATTTTTAAAAAATTAAAAAAAAAGAATAGATGGGGTCACAGAGCTCTGACTTTTTTCTCCACAGGGCCTGCTGGACCTTGACTCTCATCAACATGGGGGGGGGTGGTATTTGATGGCCACATCCTCCATACTCTAAGGCAGGATGTTTTTAGAAACACTGGGGAATGGGGTGGTGTTCACTTTTCAGGAATCTACACACTGCCCTCTAAGGAAAAAAACACACACACATAAAAACTTAAGTTCTTACTTGAGTAAAGGGTAAGGTGGTGACTGAAAGGTCCTAGCATGCTATCTTCCAGAATGCTGACTAAGTAAAAGGCTCCCTCTTTTTCTGGGCTCTGCCTGACCAGGGAGCAGGGAACAAGCTGGCCCAGGTGGGTATACTGGCTAGAAGGCTCCCCTTTTTCACTCTTCCCACACACAGCTTGGATTCTTATTCTCTAGATATTATGTCATGGATCCCTGTCTAGGACAGAACTGAGTGCAAGTCTCTGATTACTTTTCCATATACATTTGTAAGTTATGTGGGGAGCAAGGAGGGAGGCGAGGAGGAAGAGGACATGACAGGGCTGGAGAGATGACTCAGTGAGGAAGAAATCCTTGTTGCACCAATAGGAGGATCTGAGTTTGAACTTCCAGAACTCAAACTCGTTTGTGGCCATGTTTGCACCCATAATGGCAGCATTGTGGAGGGCAGAGACAAGAGGATCCCTGGGGCTTGTGGGTCACATAGCTCCAGGTTCAATGACCCCTCCTGATTCAAGGAATTTCTCCCTCCCCCCTCATCTGTCTCTCTTTGAGAAGGTTAATCCATTGAACTCTAAATGTTTACCTAATACCAGAAAAATGAAGTAGCAAACCTAGAAAAGATTTTAAAAAAATCAAATTCATCTCCAAAGCTTCAATTAACATTTTAGTTTGCATTCTCAGTATTTTCTCTACATACTGTTTTTTGTAATCAGTTAGGAATTATTCTTGTTTCCTGAAAGCTTTCTTCACCTAATACATAATGACCCGTCTCCCATAAACCAGTTATGCTTTGAGACTATAATGCGTTGGTACATGATAAACTATGTAATAAATATTCCATCCTAAGAAGTGTCCTATAACTTAATAAGCCCCTATAATTGAAGTGTGAGCTTCCAAATTCTCACAGCTCTGAGTGTACATTGTCCACAGTACTTAGAGCATCTCTTACACAAATCAACTTCTCCATGGCTCTACTGCTGATTCAAAAAACAGACTTAAAGAAGACTCACACTCATTGTCACGTCCCTTCCAGATGTGACTGGAAGCAGCTGAACACTCAGGAAATGGGAGTGCTGCTTCTGTCCCGAGCTTCTCAGTTGGGTCAATAAATATTGCTGTGTGGTTTATCACCTCTATTGTAATTGCTACAGAGGATAAATTCTCTTCCATGATGATTATTCTTTAGTTGCACTTTCACTTTTACAAATTGCCTATTTACATTTATCCACTGCGGTTAAATATTGGTCTGTTTATTTAAAGGCTGTTTATACATGAAAAACATTGTTTCTCTCATATAAAGCCATGTGCTTCAGAGAGACAGGTGAGAGTCACAGTTGGACCTTGTGAACTGTCCATGGTGAAGCACCTAATGATGTTGGGGAGGGAATTGTCCAGAAACCAGACCTTAAGGAGTACCCAGGACTCCAGCTGGAATTGACTCTTCTCTTTCTTCATAGATACTTTGTGGATGGTTTGGTGCCTTTTTGTTTCCAGTCATCTCTGTCCTGAGGTCCAGCCCTTCTCTAGAGTTTGTGTGAGCAAGAAACAACAGAAGAAAATAACGTTTCTTATGTTGCCTAGTGACCAAACAGACTCCTGGATGGTTTATGATTCTGACACATTATATTAATGAGGAATTTCCAGGCCCACAGAATGTCAGATCCTCTTAACAGTGTTAATGTAATCTTCCAGATAAATCATGCTGGTCATATACAAGCAATCTGACAAACAAAGTGTCTACTCAAAGTGACATTACATAGGTGACTTGGAAAGTCTAACACAGCCATTTCTTCTTAGGTGAAGCCAGTTCCTTAGGTTCCTTAGTGAAGTTAGTTCACTTAGGTGAAGTACACAGTTTCTTAACAGTCTATCACTTCTAATTCATGTAAAGCTTGTGCATTGCTAGGAAAGATTTCAAACTCATTGTCTTTGCAGTTTTCCATAGGTGGGCTTGTTAAAAACCCACTTACCTTTGTATTTAAAAGCCTGGGCCCTAGCCTCCTGGTATTAGGAGGTTGGAGAACTATTAAGAGTTGGGCCCTAATAGGTTCTGATTTTTGAAACTGTGATATTAAAATGCATTGGGGTGCTCTGGGCATTCTTCTTGTGCTTTCATTCCTGACTGTAAGGTGAAGTCTTTTATGGCAATGGGGCTGCAGACACAGAAGCAACAGTACTCACAAAGCCTTCCCTGAGATGTTCAAAATGTCAGCACCAGAAAGCCTTTTCTCATTACAAGTTGACTAGTTCAGGTATTTACCCACAGAAACGAAAGCTAACTGAGTTTTAACCATTTCTCTAGCATTCTCATTAAGAGCTATCTGAGATCTTATTCAAGTGACCTTATTTGGGGCTTCACTGTTTTAAACATAAAATTCTGCTGAACTAACTATTTGAAGAAAGGACAAGAGAAATAACATCTGGTGGTCCCTTCTCAAACTCCTACTAAATTAATTTTCTTTTCCTGACCTCCGCTATGGCGAATTGTGCTGTGGAATAATCCATCTGTTCACTGTGACTACGTATTACTCTCATTGGTTACTACAAAAGCCGACTGGCTAGTAGCAAGGTAGGACCAAGTTAGGTGGGACAATCAAACTGAGGATGCTGGGATGAAGAAGGGCTGAGTGAGAGTTGCCAGCAGATGCTGAGAGCAAGATGGGCACACAGGACTGAGAAAAGGTACCAAGCCACGTGGTAAGGCATAGAGAAGAAACATGGGTTAATTTAAGTGTAAGAGCTAGTAACAAGATTGGGTTATTAGCAGAGCGTTTGTAATTAATATTGAGTCTTCTTGTCAGTTGAGAAGTGGCCATGGCACAAGAAACTCCACCTTCAGAAGTGAGTCTGCTTTGTCACATTTTTTTTCTGACTCAAGATCCAGCCGCAATGCCCAGTAAAGTACAAGGTTCCTTACTTCTTAGAAGTGTAGAAGAACATTTTTTAAATACCTTCATTTTTGTTTAATAAGATGCAAAGCATCACCTAACCCACTGTTGTAAAGGGGTAAAAATGCTAATGTAATCTTTATAAGTCTGTTATTGCTACTCTGAGAGGGCTATAAGATAAATCAAAGCTACATCAATACAGCAACCTCCAGAGCAGTAGACAGAACCTCCTTCCCTTGCCTGCCACTAGGCAATGATAATAGTTGTAAACAACAGATGCCAAACATTTGCATCTTGTCATTCTACTCCCAGGCTGCCTCCTGTCTGTAATTTTTCCCTCCAAAACTAAGAGTTCTTCAATTAATTTACAGGAGTTATTATTTAATCTTCTTCTACTTAATTAGCACACAATTCAAGCATATGCTTTTGACATGGTTTACAGAATTATACTATGTGTGTCCCTTTTGCTTTTCTGCTTATAGATAAGAAAACAGAAATGTGTGCAGCATCTAGTGACAGCCCTCACTTTCCTAAAGAATCTAATTTCTCATAGAGTCAGAAGTTTTACCTCCAACTGACCGCATGCATGTAGATGAACTTTCTTCTCTCACTTCTAAATAACGAAATGTAGAAATTCATTGCAAACACCCGAGCTGCCTCTCAAAGTTACTAGGATATACTACAGCGTATGAGTAAATATATATAATATATATACAGCTAAAATTATTGAACCTAGTTACATAATCAGATTGTATGACTGGTCCTGGTCCCTGGCTCCTGAGAGGGGACTGTACTTTTGCGGTTTCCAAGGTGATAGGATAATCTTCATTCTTCATAGTGGATTCCTCAGACCACACCTTTAAGATCAGTGACCATTACCATCTTCCAGCTCTGGAGGAGTGAAGAGAGATGGATATTGAGTTCCCATGTGTGGTCACTGACCCAGTCAATAACAGTCATGTAAACCCCAGTAAAACCTCTGGCTGCCCGGAACCATGGCACAGGTAACCTTAAAACTATAAAGAGATTTGGGCTGCTTCAGAGGATCTCTTGTAAAAGATTGCCAATTATTTTAGGAACAGCCGATTGTGTTAAAAGAATAGCTGCCTCCAGCTATTCTTGTGGAGGAGTAGACACACAATCTACCCCTCCATTCCCCCTAGCTTCCTGATAAAAGAATCCAGGACTGCACAAATAGAGGTTAGCAAACAGGCTTACACAAATAGCTAGTTTATAACAGGCTTACAAAAGTAACTGTTAGCAAATAGGCTCTTGGAAGATAGCTGTTAGCAAAGAAGGTTAGGTTGCTTTACAACCCTTCCTCCTGTAACCTCTTCACCCTGCTAACAACCTGCTTTATTTACACCTCTCCACTTGCCCACCCTGTTATCCTGTCTGCCTTCAAGGACTCATGTAACAGGCAAAGACCTCTTTCCGTGACAAGACTCATGTACAAAGTAAATGAACTGAGAAATCCCCGCCCCAAGTTTTCCTGCTTCACCTGGTATATAAAGTCTCTGAGAAAAATAAAATTTTGCAGCTTGATCAGAAAGCCTGTCTTGCTGTCGATTGCTCCTGTCTCTTTGGCCCATCATTCCAGGTTCTCTGGTGCTGCAGCACATCTGGGTGTGAGTTCGTGTGGTTTTGTGGCAAATTAATAGACACACAATCAATCCTCTGAATGAAGGAAATCAATCTTCTGTTTGAAAGAGAAATATAGAGAAGTTGAAAAGGTTGAAATGGAAGGTGCTGTATTGGTCTCTAGAAACAGAGAGATGATTTCCAATTCCTCTCCCCAGTGTTAGGAAGATTCCATCTGAGCACTTCTGATTCAAGTCACAGCAGTGACAGACACTTAATGACACAGAAGCCTTCATCTTCAAACTCACTTTGATGTGAGAGCCAGGGTCTGCAATGCATAAGTAATATGAAAATAATATGAAGACGGTAGTATAGGAAGGTGAAAACTCAAATGTTTCTTCAGCCAAAACATTCTGTCAGCCAAGCATGGAATGGGCCCTCTTTTCTAGATGGGAAGTTGCTATATCCAGAGATTTGACTTACTTATGTATCCAATAACCATGCTTTCAGTTAAAGCCCTTGAATAAAGGTATTTCATGTGGCAGTTAGATGAAATTGCCATTCTCACATTGCATCCTGGGATTGAAAAGGCTCTCCCGGGTAATATCCAAAGGCTCAACCGGTGGATACAGAAAGATCCTTTGATATTAGAATGTGTCATAATGACAGACAAGAGACAGAGTTCAGTCAAAAGATCATCCTGGGAAATAACCAAATGTCAAGTAAAATTAAAGCCTTCAGAGTAAAAAATAAAATAAAATAGAGAGTGAGTCATTGAGCTAAAAACAAAAATCTAGGAAGCAATATGCCAAGAAAAATTAAAACAAGCAAAAGGCCAGAGTGAGAGGAAAAGTAGCTCATATCAACTGGATTTAAAGTAATTACTTTTGAAAAAATTAGTAATCGCAGGCACAGGCTGTTACAGGCACGAGAGTAGAAGCATCACTGTATACAGTGAAGAAGGGCGAGAAGCTCAGTCTGCCACCATAAGCCTTGCTGCCAGCTGGGCAGGCATAGCATAGCCACCAACCACACCTCAGCAGGAAGCAGTCCCTCTGCCTGAGCTCTGCACTCCTCACTCACTCATGATAGTTAGAACCTATGGAGGTCTAAATAGCAGACTATTTCCAAAAACATGACCAGTCCAGGCTGTCCATGCCAACCAGCATGGACCAGCTACAGTAAAGACAGCAGCTGAGCATAGAGCTTAGAGGAGGTTCTTCCCCAAAGATGGTGGAAGGGGCCTGAGATGGCTCAGGGGTTAAGAGCACATGCTGCTCTTGTTGAGGTTCTGGGTTTGGTTCCCAGCTCCCATATCAAGTGGCTGCCAGTTGTAACTCCAGCTCCCAGGGATTGGATGGCCTCTTCTAGCCTCTGCAGGTACCCACAGTGCAGTGATTATGTATATGTATATATGAATATGCATATGTGTGTGCGTGTATGTATGTGTAATGATAACTTTTTACATCAGCCTCCTGAGTTCTGCCACCATGTTATGTCCCCAAAATAACACACAGAGTCTTATATTAATTACAATGCTGAGGGCCAATGACTAGGATTTCTTATATGCTAACTCTGACTTAAGTATCAACCATAACCATTAATCTATATATTTTATAAAGACTTACCTTATTGAGGACGCCAGCAGAATGCATCCCCTCTTCACAAAATCACATGCAACTGCTGTCTCTACTACATTTCCCAGAATCCTCCTTGAATTCTAGCCCCACCTATCTTGCTTTCCTATTGGCCAACAGTGATTTATTTAGAAACCAATAAGACAAACATATATACAGAAGGACTTTCCCCATCATGTATGTGTATATTCCTTTCTGTATCCACCAGTTGAGCCTTTGGATATTACCCGGGAGAGCCTTTTCAATCCCAGGATGCAATGTGAGAATGGCAATTTCATCTAATTGCCACATGAAATACCTTTATTCAAGGGCTTTAACTGAAACAAACAAACATTGTTTGTTTGTTTTTCCACAAAGGGTTTCTTTGTGTAACAGCCCTGTCTGTCCTGGAACTCACTTTGTAGACCAGACTGGCCTGGAACTCACCTAGATCTTCCTACCTCTACCTCCATGAGTGCTGAGATTAAAAGCATGCACCAATAAATATATTTTTAAAGGAAAGTGTTGGAGAGTTGAGGAATCAACTCCTGTACTACCAGGCTACAATTTGTACACAGCTTCTTAACTCTCCACAAATGGATTCATCAAAATTGGCAAGCAGTTCATCCTCTTAAGTGAGTCTAAACATCTCTATATTAATCTTTAATTGTAGCATTCATTTTCTTTGTAAGTATATTAATAACTAATGGTCATGCCACATTCCCCTTCTGGTTCATTGTTCCCAGTGTGTCTTTGAGCATGTCTTAATGGCCTCTGTTTCCCAGGAGGCCAAGCTCTAAGACCTTCCACAGCACCCTTCTACTGATTTAGTCATTCTATATTTACATGACAGTTATTTACACTGTCGTCTTAGGAAACTGCCATGAGTTGTAGTGATTTACAGCACTATGGACTCTGCACTGTCCTCATCAGGTTTTTTGGGAGTCAAAGCCGGGTGTTCCAAAATGCTGCTAGTTGTCTGAGAACACCCCTTGTCCACACAGATTTTTAATTTATTGCGTTCTGCCAACATGTTCAGCCTGATTCCAAGATTCAATGCACACCATTCCATTCCTTGCCAGAATTCTTTTTTTACCCTCCATAACAATTTATAACAGTGGTTCTCAGCATGTGGGCCATGACCCATTTGGGGTCTAACAACCCTTTCACATACTTATGAAGTAACAATGAAAATAATTTTATGGTTGGGTGACACCACACCATGAGCAACTGTGTTAAAGGGTTACAGCATTAGGAAGGCTGAGAACCACTGATTTAGAACCTACACAAACTTCCACGCCTTGAGTCACCATTGCCTCTTGTGGAAGTTTTCCTTGGCACTCATTCATGCAAGCACACACTCCGGATTGTTAGTGGTCTTCAGTTGTGCTTATGTGACTGAGGAACTACAGGCCACTATTCTTGGCATCATTTAAGGCAGGAACCATGACTTGACTATTTTTTTTTTGCTTCCTTTACTACACAGCATTCTAAATTACTGACAACTTCTATAGTGTCTTCTTAATACAATGAAGTAGATAGTAAGCAACTTTACATACATTTAGGATGGAACATGAGGAAATGGGATTAACATCACTTAATAATAGCAAAGAAAATAATGGAGCGGTTAGCACTCAGTTAACATGCATGTAGTACTTCACTGTGAAGATCCAGCCCCTGCCCTGGGTAGAGTGGAAAGATGCATGCCCCACAGCACTACCAAGCTTCTAAACCCACAGTGCCAATGACATCACTTATTAGAGGCTACCTGCAACATGGCAGGAGTGTTTGAAGGACTGTAACCCAACTCCATCAGAACAATAAACATGTGCCTCTCTATAGGCAGATGTGACCAAAGACCAGAAGGAGGGAGTAATGCAAGATTTCCTCTGACTTGTCAAACTGTGAATCACCGTCTGTCCCACACAATGGGGATACACAGCCACTCACAGGCCTTCCAGCCTTTGCCCCCTTTTAGCAAAGTACACAGTGGACCTTCATAGTGGGATTCCTGTCACCTCACTTTCTATTCTTCCTCAGCCTCTTTGACACACAGGGAATCTGAGAGTCTTTTTTGTAACAGTGTGAGGTTTGCTGTCAACTAAAGCGAAACACCAGAAAGTTTTAACCCAGACCAGTCCCTCAGAATCCATGCAAGATAGGGAAAGAGGCCAAGTAAGATGGCCTAGATCACAGAGGCCCTGCTATAAAGGATATTTCAGATGGAGTTAGCCAGATCAACCACAGAACTCAGAGATAGAAAACTCCTATCTCTAAAACAAATGCATGTTACAGTTCCAGCATGACTTGCTGGATGTCCAGGATGCAAAACAGAAGTATGTATTTTAATTCACACTTCTGCTGGCTCAATGCCATCATGCACAAAACCAACCATGAACAATGATAATGCAAACCCCAAATCAGGGTAAAAGACCCAAAGTCTATGATCATGAGCCATGCTAAATTCCTAGGAAAAGTTTTAAGTCTTGGTTGTGTGCCATGAAGGGACCTGTTCATGACTCTGGTCAAGCTCAACACCCATGTCACTGCTAGTTTAGGGACTTTGTTTAGCTGCTAATAGCAGGAACCCCAAACTCAAAGTTTCAAACAAATCAGGACTTTTCCTCTCTCTCCACAGAGACAAGTGCTGGTGTTGGTGTTATTCTTTTGTTTAAAAAGAAGAAAAGAGAAATGCTAAGGCATGAGACATGTTGACTATAAGTTTATTATAAGGCCTGGCAGAGTAGGGAGACTAACAAGAGGATACGAACAGGGTAAATGGCTGACCGCCATGGCCGGTCGCCATAAAGAGGTAGAGAGAGAGAGCATAGGTGAGGGAGAGAAAGAGAATAGAGAGGAAGCAGCAAGGAAGCAGAGAGGAAGAGAGAGTAAATGGGCAGGGACAAGATGACAGTGGAATCGACTTTCCCAGCCTTGCTTGGGACAACGGTAGGCGAGTCTTCCTATAGTCTATAATACACAAGCCACATGCTACAAGCAAGAAGGCAGGTGTCTTGCAGCCCGCTACTATGGATGGAGGACTTGGGGGTGGCTGTCCATGCAGCCTGCTGGCAAGTCTCTGTTATTCTTTAATCATTGATTCATGTAAAATCTTATCCTTCTCAAGAACTCTGATGCTTTTGACGACTGGTAGTCTTGCCAGCTTAAAGCAAAACAGATTCCAGGAACAGGTATTTTGGGGTTTATCTATGTGAAGATAGGAAAGTGTAAGATGTATGAGGGTCTGAGAATGTAGTTATGAAGGTCTGAGGATGGAAAGGTCTAACACGGTGGATAAATGCAAGTTATGAAGGTTTGAGAATGGAAGGTATAAAGGTCTGAAAATGGAAGGTCTAAGACGGTAATGTAAAGTGTATAAATTAAAGTTATGAAGGTCTGAGGATAAAAAGGCTTAAGTGATGATAAAGTGAGTTGAGACATTAAAAAGAATGAAATATGTTCTGGATTTCTCTATTTCTCATGCTACTGTTCATAGTCAGTTCTACAATACCACTATGAGATCATAACTACAAGGTCAAGATTAAGATGCTTTTCATTGTCCTAGAAAAAATTCTGTCAATTTTAAAATGATAATGCTTTCAGCCAAGTTGCTTCTAACATGAACAAGCTGTTAATGTGTCTAATACTTGTGTTTCCACAAACTCTAAGGATTCTTGTAAGTTCCAGGGAGCCGAATCAGATCCAAACAGGTCAGATTCACTCCAGGTAATATTCAACCTTTCCCCAGTCCCAAATTCCCTTCCATCATGTTGGGACACCTCGGGAACCCCTCCCTCATCTTACAATCTTCCCCTCAAGTGACAGGACCTAATGAAATTTTTTTTCTAAACTTAACCTTGTTCTCTGCTCTGTCAACGTCTTGCCAGGTCTAAGAGGTATGAGGGAGTTCTGTACAGCCTGGACTGCTATGAAACAACCAGCTACCCCAGGACGTGGCACACCCTAACCTTCTTGGGTCCCCCAAAGATGGTCAATGCCCCCACGTCAGCAGGAAGCAGTCTTGAGAATTTGATGCCCTTATTCCTTAACCTGCCATGTCTAACACTCCACCTTTGTTTTTTAATAATAAGTAGAGGTGGGAATGAAAGGTTCAGGCATTATGCTGGCCTGCCCCTGTTACCTGGTGGAACAGGCAGTACCCTGGTCAGCCCAAGGTTCCATGGGAACTAAGTCTGCACACAGGTGCAGAGGACCCCTTTAAAAAGACAGATCCCTGCCCATTGACTCTCTTCCTCTCTGCTTCCTTGCTGCTTCCTCTCTACTCTCTCTCTCACCTATGCTCTCTCTCTGCCTCTCTATGGCGACTGGCCATGGTGGTCAGCCCTATTCTTCTACTCTTCTTAGTCTCCCTACTCTGCCAGGCCTTATAATAAACGTATAGTCAACATGTCTCATGTCTCAGCATTTCTCTTTTCTTCTTTTTAAACAAAAGAACAACAGTTGGACCTACACTATTACAAAAGGAAGTCACAGTTCTCAGAGTGTTACCCAGAATGCCTGGACAGATACCTTGGTAAGGAAATGGGAATGCAAACAGTGTACCAGCATGCTAGTCTCAACAGAAATTTCTATAGGAACTCTCTATGAGTTCCATTTATTTTGCACCCAGAACTCAGCCACATAGTGATGTGTTATTGCTGGGGAGGCTTGAAGAACATGATGCCACTCAAGCCTTGTTATGAAAGGAGAAATTAGAGGACTTGGGGATGTCTCTGTGGGAAGGGCCACTGTGGTGCCTCCCTGATCAAAGGCCAGTCTAGACAACGTGGGACCCAGAAAGCTGCTTAGCTCACAGATAGGGCCAAGGTTCTGATGTCGAGCTGCCCTTCAGCTGAGCAGCCTGTGTTCCTAGCTTCTGGTTTTAAGTTTTGAAACAATTCACTTATAAAACAGTTTTAACAATCCTTAAAAAAACAAAATCTTTTTAGTATCAAGTAGTTATAAAATAGCCAATTGTGTGTGTCTGGATATTGCCTTGTTTTCATTATTTAAGGAGTTGGTAATATTTTGTTACAAATTGCTGGGCCTAACTATAATGAGCTATTTCAAAGAAATATTTTGCTAAGACCATTAATCTGTTTATCTATAGGCAATTCTATTTCTTTGGGTATTATAAGGGAAGATCTAGTTTTCCTGGAGTTTTGCCTAGTTTGACGATGTCTCCTTTAGAAATGGAGTCGGTCTAATTGTTCACACAGCTCAAGAGACAGCTGACATACCACTACAACAGCTCTCCTATTTTAATGTATCTATCAAGTGACCATTTGCATTCATGCTCTTCATTATGCCATTAGGTCTTACATGGTACAGGAATAAGATTGTTTTTAAAGAATTCCATTGCTGACTCATCAAATGGAAGCCTTCTTGCCCACTCTAAGTTAAATGGGGTATAAATTCCCCCAATCCCTTAGGCTTATGTCTTTTATTTCCTGTTTATCCTATAATAATGTGTGTCAGGTGTGGTTAAACCTGCATACCTTTGAAAGAATTTTGATTTGCCTATTAATTTGTGGGGGGGAGGGGAGGTAAATTCTTAATGTCCAGGAGTTCCATCGTGAAGAATCGGCCTATTCCTTAAGTGTTGCTTGTGACACCCAAACCTTTACCTGCAGCACATTCACAGACATGACTTATGTCACCCGATGCATATTCTGATCCTTACTGAGGCCTACCCAAGTGACACTGTGATTTCATGCATTGGACCCATTCTCGAAACTGTGTCTTCTGTGCAGTCTCCTTAGTGCCACAGGGGTCCCCTGCAGATCCATGGCAGAAGGTTTTCCTAGAATGCCAGAGGCCCAAGGTTTAAAACCCAGACTGTCAAAAGCACAAAAGGCCCAAAGTAGTGCTGAACACTGTGTAGAGCCCTGAAACACTAGAGACCTCTGTGTCCTCATGCAGAAATCAGGCAGGTGAATGGGCTTCACACCAGCAGAGATTACACAGCTATGTTGACTGTGAGATCAAATGTGCCTCTTTCAATGATGTTCACTGAATAAGGTTTCCTAAGCTCCCCCCAGATCAGGTGTATACTCATTCACCTACCCACTGGCCGGTAAAAATGTGAGCATCATCTTGCTAGACCAAACCCTATGCCTCCCCAAACCACCCACTCATATGCACAGTCCTAGGGCCTCCTGAGACTTTATTGAATGAAACCGCCACACAAAATGAGAACCTCCAGGCAGTAGCCCTTTCTCTGCACAGTGGTGGCCAAGCTCAAGGAGTTGTTCTCTACTGCAGAGAAAGAACCCAGGAAAAAACAGAGGGGACCTCATAATGCTCTCTGAGTGGTGAGAGAATTAAGACTACATAACTGTGTGGTCAGTGTGCCAGCCAGCAACATGGAGTTCCCCAGAGAAATGAGTTATTTTCTCCTATCTGTGTAGTGGTGGCCAACGACTCAGCTACTGGTGTCAGAATATTAGTATTCTCTCTCTTTGTCTCTCTCTGTGTCTCTGTCTCTGTCTCTCTCTCACCCCACATACACATTCACACACACACACACACACACACACACACACACACACACACACACACGGGGGGGGAGAGAGAGAGAGAGAGAGAGAGAGAGAGAGAGAGAGGGGCTCACACAAGGATCTGATCATTTTAAATTACTCAACATTAATTTATATAATAAACAATTGCCTACTTCTCACTATGAACTGAGAAATACTGAAAATTCTCAAGAAATGGGACCTAATAGGACAGTAATGAAGAGACGAGAAGGCAGGGAGGGAGGCGGTGAGGAAGGAGGGAGAGAGGGACATATGTTTGTTCTTACCCTTGTACTCTGCTTCTTGTCCTAGTTAAAGTAGATGCTGGTAAGCAGAACACTTGGCAAAATGACATGAGATTGCATGTGCCTGTGTTAGTGTGTATACGTGTGCCTGTGCAAGATTCCAGTGTGCCCATTTGTGGTGTGATCATTGTTGTGGGAGTGGCGTCGATCTCACCCTTCAGTCTGTATGTCTTGTATAGTAACTTCCATGTGGTCTTGTGAGAGCTGGGTTGCTGTTTCCTTGAAATTGCCTTAAAATCACTGAGAGTGTCACTAGAGCCACCTTTTTTTCTGAGACTGTTTAAACCTTGATGTCTACCCAAAGTCATTAGCAATTTATCTTGTCATGTACTGCTCTATTAGGAAATCAAGAGATGACACTGGATTTATGGGATGCATCAGACTATTAAGTTTTAATGAGAATCCAAAATTCATCTTATTATTTCTTTCTGGTGTCACATAGTGAGATTAATTTGCATCCATAGAAGAGAAGGAAAAGTTAAATGATGGTGTGTGAAATGGGAGCTTGTGGTTTACAGTGTTCACTGTGGAACCATCTTCTTCTGGAACAGTGGTTCTCAACCTTCCTAATGCTGTGACCCTTCAATACTGTTCCTCATGTTGTGATGACCCCACAACCATAGAATTATTTCATTCCTACTTCATAAATGTAATTTTGCCACTGTTATTAATCATAATGTAAAAATTTGGCATGCAGGACAGTCTGATACATGACCACCCCCAAGGGGTCGCGACCCACAGGTTGAGAATCTAGGGTTTACTACTGCTTTCCTGTTTGTGTGTGATGCTCTGCAGAATGGAAAGCTATTCTCTCCCTTTCAAACAGTTCCTGAGTGTAATCCAACATCCATTACTCAGTTCCACGAATTCAGTTTTATATGTAATAGAAATCCAAAATGAAACAAAATATGAAGACATGATAAAGAAATAAAGAGAAATTGAAAAGGGTCAGGTAGAAAAAGATAATGGGGAAATCAAAGAAGAGATAGATGGATAGATAGATAGATAGATAGATAGATAGATAGATAGATAGATAGATAGATCTGGGGAGGTAGGTAAAAGAGAAAGAATGAAGAGGAGTTGGAAGAGAAGGGAGAAGAAAAGCAACTATAAAATTACCACCATTAACACTTCATCCTCCTTCTAGAAGTTGTTTGAGATGGCCTACAAAATTAGCTTTGATTACCACTTCAGTATGTAGAATTAAATAAAGCAATGACCCAACATTTAAAAAATAATAAAGAGGAAGAAGCATCTAGTGAGGCAGGGAACGCTGCTGACCAATGACATTTACAAACACCCAGTGTCTCCATTGTTTGAGTGCTGATGCTGAGGTAAAGCTAAGAATCTCTGAAATGTCAGAGTGCATCACAGCCAAGCATGTGACAGGGGAAAGTGGCTGTTCTTTCCAATTACCCCAGCTCATAGATGCCCTTGCAATAGCACACTCTCTGTGCAAAGAGGGTGTGCTTCTGGGAAGTTTCTCTTCGGAATTCAGCTCCTTCATTTTAAAGGAACTTAAGGAAAGAACATCTTCCAAAGCCTTGGCTACAGGTCCGCATGATCTGCCATGTGAATGAGCTATCTAGATGTGTTGCCTAGCAGAACTTTAGATGGCTAATAATGCCTGCAGATCACCATCTCAGAAATTACAGGAAAACTACTGCATAGAGCCAGGTCTGCCACAAAATAGTTTCAATGTACTATTATTTAAAATAGCTTGGTAAGAAGCAAGAAAGGGTGATGGGGAGGTTGGGAATTCAGTTGTAGAGAGGGAGGAGGGATGAGAATTCAGTTGTGGAAAGGGAGGATGGATGAGCAAAAGGGCCAAGACGAGGCTGGAGAGACCTGCAGAAACAGTGGACCTGACCTACTGATAGAATGGAGACCCTAGTTATAAACCTGGGGAAACAGCATTGGACCAAACCAAATCCTCTAAATGTGGGTACCAGCTAGGAGGCCAAGACAGTCTTTGGGACCTCTAACAGCAGAGCCAGTCTTTATACCTAGACCACAAATGGACTTTGGGAGCCCGTTCCCTATGGAGGGATACTATTGCAGCCCTGATACAGCAAAGAGGGTGTAGGCCCTCCCCCAAAAGATATGACAGATTTTGAAGGTCCTTGGTGGAGGGCCTCACTATCCCTGGGGAGGAGTCAGGGATGGGTTGGGGGGGTTGTGTTGGGAACATGGGAGGATGGGAGGTCAAGGGAATGGGGGATAGATATGTAAATGTGAGTAGTAATTAAATGCTACGCCCATGGCGGTCACGCCTGTGTAGCAGAAGATGCCACTAAGGCGGGTTAAGGCCGCTGGGTTGGGGTCTGTGCTCCCCGGAGATGAGCCCCAGGTGGTTCCCTGGTGATCATGATGCCCGATGAGTCAACTCAAAGCAGCTGTCATTGGTGCCACTGCAGCCTCTTCTTCCTTGTCTTTTGTTCTGTGTATTTCTTGTGTCTTGCCAGCAAACTACACTGATGTTAAAGGAACATCTGAGGACATGCTAAACTCTGTCCCACCGTTTATCAAAGCCTTTGCTAAAGTGGCCAGTTTAAGGAATAGATGGGTGAATCATGAGGGAAAAAGACAACTTTAGAAAGACTTGCCTTTCTTAAAAAGAATAGCTAGATCTAGAAAGCCCTGGTGTAGATGGGATAAAGAAGAGAGAAAAGAAGTATTAGAAAGCATAAAGCCAACATTAAAGTACTGGATGACTTTATAAAAAGGATTTGATAGACTTCATGAGGTAGAAGAACTTTATGAGGCTTATTTTACAGAAGACTTAGACTCTGAAGTCTAAAGATATCTAGGGCCAAAAAATCAGAAAATGGGTAAGAGACATGGTTGGTGGTATGAGACAGATTTTGGAGAACTCTTAGATCATGTCTTTGGGCAATGACCACAATCTAAAGCTGAGAATAGATCATCTATAAACAATTTTGCTGTTCTTTTTCTTTCTGTTGTATGATCTGGTGATGTAGCCCCCTTGCCAAGTTCCCTGATCCCCCTTGCCAAGTTCCCTAATTGTAACAGTATATAAGCACTGCTTGAGATAAAGTAAAATTGCAACAACATATTCAACTACATTGAGTGTGTCTGTCTGTCATTTCCTCGCCGATTCCTGATTTCTCCTTGAGCCTTCTCCCTTGTTCCCCTCGGTCGATGGTCTCCACGAGAGGCAGTCCATGGCAGGTGGCGCCCGAACAGGGACTCGAAGGACAGGTAATCTTTCTTTTCTTTCTCCTCAGAAATCAGGTACGGCTCTTACCAGGGAACTGCAGTCCCGCCAGTAAAGGATCACTGGTTAAGTGTAAGTAATCACAGGAAAACATGGGGCAATCTATGACTAAGAATGAGAGGATGCTGGTAACTATGTTACAGAGAATGTTACATAAATCAGGGTTTATGGTCTCATCTAAGGCATTGGGGCAATTTATGTTATTCATAAAAGAAGTTAGCCCTTGGTTCATGGAGGAAGGAACTATGTCACTAGAAGAGTGGATAAAAGTAGGTAAAGAAATGCGTCGGCATGTTCAGAAGAATGGTGAAAAAACCCTTCCCCCTCAAGCATTTCAATTGTGGTATCAGGTTCGAGAAATTTTATCTGAAACAACCCCCTTTGAGGGGCTTATGAGGGAAACAGCATCAGATGAAGGATCGCCTATTTATGATAAAATGGGCCCAGAGGAAGGGGCGCCAGAGGAAAAGGTTCCACTTAAATCCTCTGCCCCTTCGGCTCCTCCTGTGACTATTACCTATGCTAAACCAGACTTTGAAGGTCTTGGATTAAAGGATGATGATGATTGGGGACTGGATGATCAGATGGTAAAACAAGATTTTGAGGATGATTTCCGAGATCATTCAGACAATCGTAGGCCCCTAAGGGCTAGTAAGAATCCCCCACAGCGAAAGAATCGGCCTCCTCTTCCCCCGATGGGTTTTAGAGGAGCAATGGCCGAGGCTCGACGCTTGGGAGATACTACCTTTTCTACCTTTCCAGTCACAGAATCCTTAGGAGAGGATGAAGGCCCTATATGGGAGCCTTTGCCACTAAAGACACTAAAGGAATTACAGAGTGCAGTTAAGACTGTGGGAGCTTCAGCCCCCTACACTCTGCAGGTTTTGGATATGATGGCTAGCCTTTGGCTGACTCCATATGATTGGATGCAGACAGCCAAAGCAACCCTGTCTCCTGGGGACTATATCCTTTGGAGAACAGACTATGAGGACCGGTGTAAGGACACCATAATGCAGTCCCTCAAAAAGAGAGGGGCTAAACCCACAATGTCTATGCTTATGGGGACTGAGGGGTATGCCACGCTACAAGCACAAACCAGCATTCCTAGAAAAGTGCTGGAAGCAATAACTCAAAATGCGGTCCAAGCTTGGCGAAAGCCTCCTCCTCCAGGAACCAAGGGAGGAGCATTGGCTAGTATTAGACAGGGCACAGAAGAAGCCTATCAGGAATTCATCTCCCGTTTGGAGGAGGCTGTAGAAAGGATGCTCCCCCCATCTGAAGGGACGGACATTCTTCTCAAGCAGCTTGCCTGGGAAAATGCCAATGCTCTATGTCAAGATTTAATACGCCCCATTAGGAAGACAGGATCTATTCAGGACTACATAAAAGCATGTATAGATGCCTCACCAGCGGTAGTTCAGGGTATGGCCTACGCTGCAGCCATGAAAGGTCAAAAATTCAGCGCCTATGTAAAGAAGACTTATGGAGGTGATGGAGGAGGACATGATTCATCCTCCCCGACCTGTTATAACTGTGGTCAATCAGGGCACCTGCAGAAAGACTGCAGGAAGCCACGAGGCTCAGCGCCTCAGGGAACTCCTGGTCTGTGTCCGATGTAAAAAGGGGAAGCACTGGAAGAATGAATGCAAATCAAAGTTTCATAAAAATGGTTCTTCTCTAAATAGAGATGATAAAGAGGAACCTGAGGAGTCAAAAAACTAGGTCAGGGGTGTTCTCCTAACCCCGCACCCAAGGGAGAGGAGAAAACCTCACCAGAGCTGGGGTTAAATCCTAAAGCTCCAGAATTTACTATTCATAAATTGCCTAGAGCAACGCCAGGAAATACAGGTCTAGACCTGGCTAATGCAAAGGATATGATTCTGTCAAAATGGGATGGAATATCCTTGGTTCCAACAAAGGTTAAAGGGACACTGTTGCCACAAACAGTGAGATTAATTATAGAAAGGAGTTCTAATTATCAGAGGAATTTTGAAGTACTTCCTGATGTACTAGATACAGATACTGAGAGTGATATAAAAATAATGGTTAGGCCTTTATCAGAGACTATACAAATACATAAAGGACAAAGAATAGCACAGTTATTACTGTTGCCCTATATAAAATTACCTAATCAAGTCATAAAAACAAAGAGAGGTCAGGGCCAATTTGGATCCACTAATGGAGTTCTCTGGGTCCAGGACCTAGGAAACCGTCCTTTTAAAATTATAAAATTAAATGGAAAAGGATTTAAGGGCTTACTCGACACAGGGGCAGACAGGACATACATTTCTGCCTCTGACTGGCCTACAAGTTGGCCAGTACATAAAACAGGATCCTCCTTGATGGGATTGGGATCAGCCTCTGGAATGATACAAAGTTCTACACATTTAAAATGAAATTATGATGGAAAAGAGGGACTTATACAACCTTATGTACTTCCCTCTCTCCCCTTTACAATGTGGGGAAGAGACATCTTATACTCTATAAATGTAAAATTGGTAACCTCAGATCAGTTGAGCCATCAAAATTTTTCATAGGGGCCACTGCTAAAGGGCTATATGCTGACAAAATTAAATGGCTTACTCAGGAGCCTGTATAGATAAGTCAGTGGCCCCTAACAGAAGAAAAGATACAGGCTCTGGAACAACTAGTACAAGAACAATTAGAAAAGGGACATATAGTAGAGTCTAATAGTCCATGGAATACCCCAGTATTTATGATTAAAAAAAAATCTAAAAAATAAAGATTATTACAAGACTTAAGGGCAATAAATACAGTAATAAAAGACATGGGAGCTCTTCAACCAGGGTTGCCATCCCCAATGACAGTCACCCAAGGATGGGAAATAATAATAATAGATTTACAAGACTGCTTCTTTACTATCCACTTACATCCTGAGGATAATAAACATTTTGCCTTCAATGTACCCTCAGTAAATTTTAAACAGCCTTTTAGACGTTATCAATGGGTGACTCTCCCACAGGATATGAAAAATAGTCCTACATTATGTCAGAAATTTGTTGATCAGGCTTTAAAAAATGTAAGAGAAAAATTCAGTTCCTCCTATATAATACATTATATGGATGATATATTATTGGCTAATCCTGATAAAGAAGTTTTAGATATGTTATTAAAAAAATTATAAAGCAGCTGACTGCCTTTGGGTTGGTAATAGCCCCAAATAAGATACAAAAGAATAAACCTATAAGTTATTTAGGACATCACATAAATAATGATTATATTAATTCACAAAAATTAGCAATAAGGAAGGATAAATTAAAAACATTAAATGATTTTCAAAAATTGTTAGGAGATATTAATTGGATAAGGCCATATTTAAAAATAACTACAGGGGCATTGAGTCCTTTGTTTGCCTTGCTACATGGAGATCCTAATCCAAAGTCATCAAGAATATTAACGCCTGAGGCTATGCAAGCTATATCTATAGTTAAAGAAGCTTTGAGTAAAGCTAGGGTAAAGCAATTAGATTATACTAAATATTGGTCATTGTTGATCTTTGCTACATATTATACTCCTACTGCTTGCCTTTGGCAACAAGGGGTGTTGGAATGATTACATCTTCCTCATACACAATCAAAAATGTTAGCAGATTATCCTTATATATGTTCCTTATTGATAGCAAAAGGGAGACAAAGATCTAGAGAATTATTTGGGCAAGAGTTCAAAATACTTATTACCCCCTATAATAAAACACAAATTAATAATTTATTACAAAATAATGAGGATTGGGTCCTAACATTACAAGGCTTTACAGGTCAAATATTGTATCATTACCCCAGACATCCAATAATAGAATTTACAAGGCATATGGAATTCATTTTCCCCATTTGGACTTCTCAAAGCCCCCTTAATCAGGCTTTATATGTTTTCACAGATGGTTCTTCCTCAGGAAGGGCTGCGGTTTTCACACATGAGGGCAGAATTTATGTAGATTCAGGAAGTAAGACTTCTGCTCAGCAAGCAGAAATTAGAGCAATGATTTTGGCCTTTAAAATTTTTCCTCAACCTTTTAATCTATATTCAGATTCAAAGTATGTAGTAACTTTGTTTCCAGCTTTAGAGACTGCTCTTTTATCAGGAAAATCCCCTATTTTACCTCTTTTACAAGAATTACAGCAATACATTTGGCAAAGAACTCAGAAGTTCTATGTAGGGCACATAAGAGGGCATAATAATCTGCCTGGGCCTTTGGCACATGGTAATGCCATGGCAGATTTTTATACTCAAAAAGGAACATTTAATATACAAGAGGCCCAAGAAAGTCATGCTGTTCATCATCAAAATACATTAACCCTAAAAAGAATGTTTCAAATAACCAGGGAGCAAACAAGACAGATAATAAAGCAGTGTGCCCAATGCCCACCTGCTCACTACACTTTAAAAATGGGGGTCAACCCTAGAGGCTTAAAACCAAATATGTTATGGCAAATGGATGTGACGCATGTCCCCTCATTTGGGCAACTATGTTATGTTCATGTAACTGTAGATACCTTTTCTCATCTAGTAACAGCCACTACTCAGACAGGAGAAGCTATAAAGGATATGATTCAACATCTAACTCATTGTTTTCAAATGATGGGTATGCCGTCCCAAATTAAGACAGACAATGGTTCGGCATATACCTCCAAAGCTTTTAAATCATTTTATGCTCAATGACATATAGTCCACACTACAGGAATCCCTTATAATCCACAAGGACAAGCTATTATAGAGAGAACTCATCAGATGTTAAAAACACAAATTAAACGCTTACAAAAGGCCAATGAATATTTTACTCCTCATCATATTTTGTCTCACACCTTATTTGTTTTAAATCATTTAAATACAAATGAAAAGAATGTCACACCTACTATGGTACATTGGGCACATAAATTTAATTCCGCCCTTCCAAAAGTTATGTGAAAAGATCTTCTTTCTGGTCTTTGAAAAGGACCGGACATCCTAATAACATCGGAATGAGGGTATGCTTGTATATTTCCACAGGATGCCGACTCCCCCATCTGGATCCCAGATAGGCTCGTCCGGCCCACAGAGGGACAAGCGACACAGAAAGAAAAAATGGCAAAAGCAACAAAAGCAGCTGATGACTCAGATAAAGAAAATAAAACTACCGTCTTCACAGACAAAAAGAATCACTTAGATAAAGATCAAGCACCTGATAAAAGAAGCAAAAACCTTGCTGAAACAGCAAGGAAAACCCCTAACAGCTAACATGAACTTTCTTGCCATTTTGGCTTTAATTTCTACTCCCCCCAGCATAGAGGGTATGGCCTATTGGGCTTACATCCCCAATCCTCCGATCTTACAGCCTATGGGTTTGCTGGATCAGGAACCCATTAGAGTTCTAACCAATGATACTGTCAGGATGGATGATGCTCGGGACTCTGACGCGAGAGCCAGCTCGTCCTCCTTAATAACCTTTGAGGACAAAACAGACTCGCTGCCAATTTGTATCACACTACAAGGGAAAATGCCAAAAGGCTGCCTGAACACAGGATATTGTACTTTCTTAACTGATGGTCCTGACAAGGAGAATGCTGGTAAACGCTGGGTCTGGGAGACACAATTCAAGACTCTTGGAGATCCCTTATATAAAGAGAATTTTATTAAAGTTTCTGAGATACCAATAGATCCTTATATCCTAAAATATCATGATAAGGATCAATTCTGGGACTCCTCTATGACTAAATTTCCTGCTTGGTTAACCTATGGGTTTCCTAATGCAGCCACATGATATCAACCTAAGAATTCTAAGCTGCAAATATGGGATTATTCTAATTCTAATGGACAAAATAATATTTATGAGAGTTACTTAAAATCCCATAAGGAAAAGTTTCATGATTATAAATATATAGGAAAAAATGAGCCTCTTAGGCGATGGTTCTCTCCTGGGCTTATGGAGCCTACATAGTTTACAGTTAAAGGAAATACAATCAAAAAACATACAGATTTGTTTAGACTTGTTGCTGCCGCTAACATGTTTTTAGAAAAAAGACCTAATCATACTCTGCCGGATGCCATTGGGTTGCATGCTTATGTTTTTTATCCTAATACTCTGTTGTTGGCTCAATCTACTTTTGTTAATATTTCTTTGATTAGAAATTCATATCAACTTACTTGTCATTCTTGTAAATTGACAAATTATATTACTTCAGCAGAATCTAAGAATTTGGGTACCATGCTTATTGTACACAGGCCTCCATTTGTTATGCTGCCAATGGATCTAAAAGATGATCCTTGATATGATAACTCAGCACTACAGGTGCTAGATACTTTAAAGGACTTGGTTCGACCACAGAGATTTATGACTGTATTTATCTTGGATATCACAACATTAATTTCGATACTCACTACTTTTGCTATGGCTACCACGTCTTTAATACAGGAAATTCATACAACTCATTATATAAATACATTAAATCAAAATATAACTTCTGCTTTGATGGAGCAAACAGCTATTGATACTAAGCTAGAAACAAAAATAAATGTATTAAAAGAGGTTGTCCTTGCCCTTGGACAGGATATCTCAAATTTAAAGACCACCCTCTCCACGCATTGTCATAATGGATTTAGATCAATCTGCGTGACACCTCTACCTTATAATCAGTCTCAGTCATGGGATAAGATAAAAGCTCATTTACAAGGAGTCTGGCTAGATAGAGATATTACACATGATTTAGGAACCCTACAGAAAGATATATCTACTATGAGTCAGGCACATCTACAGCTTAGAGGATTACAAGATTTGGCCACAGAAATACAACAAGAAATAAAAGCTCTCAATCCATTGGATTGAATACAATATTTTGCATTCATTGACATAGTTTTGCTGCTGGTTCTTTTGGTTGTATTCTTATTTCCATGTCTCTTAAAATGTCTTTTCAGCTCTGTGGCCAAAATACAGCAAAAAGTCTTTGAGTTACAATTTAAAAATAAAAAACGGGGAACTGCTACGCCCACGGCGGTCACGCCTGTGTAGCAGAAGATGCCACTAAGGCGGGTTAAGGCCGCTGGGTTGGGGTCTGTGCTCCCCGGAGATGAGCCCCAGGTGGTTCCCTGGTGATCATGATGCCCGATGAGTCAACTCAAAGCAGCTGTCATTGGTGCCACTGCAGCCTCTTCTTCCTTGTCTTTTGTTCTGTGTATTTCTTGTGTCTTGCCAGCAAACTACACTGATGTTAAAGGAACATCTGAGGACATGCTAAACTCTGTCCCACCGTTTATCAAAGCCTTTGCTAAAGTGGCCAGTTTAAGGAATAGATGGGTGAATCATGAGGGAAAAAGACAACTTTAGAAAGACTTGCCTTTCTTAAAAAGAATAGCTAGATCTAGAAAGCCCTGGTGTAGATGGGATAAAGAAGAGAGAAAAGAAGTATTAGAAAGCATAAAGCCAACATTAAAATACTAGATAACTTTATAAAAAGGATTTGATAGACTTCATGAGGTAGAAGAACTTTATGAGGCTTATTTTACAGAAGACTTAGACTCTGAGGTCTAAAGATATCTAGGGCCAAAAAATCAGAAAATGGGTAAGAGACATGGTTGGTGGTATGAGACAGATTTTGGAGAACTCTTAGATCATGTCTTTGGGCAATGACCACAATCTAAAGCTGAGAATAGATCATCTATAAACAATTTTGCTGTTCTTTTTCTTTCTGTTGTATGATCTGGTGTTGTAGCCCCCTTGCCAAGTTCCCTGATCCCCCTTGCCAAGTTCCCTAATTGTAACAGTATATAAGCACTGCTTGAGATAAAGTAAAATTACAACAACATATTCAACTACATTGAATATGTCTGTCTGTCATTTCCTCGCCAATTCCTAATTTCTCCTTGAGCCTTCTCCCTTGTTCCCCTCGGTCGATGGTCTCCACGAGAGGCGGTCCATGGCAATTAAAGAATTTAAATAAATAAATAAAAATAAAATAGCCGTGTGTGTGTGTGTGTGTGTGTGTGTGTGTGTGTGTGTGTGTGTGTGTGTGTATGCATGAGTTCATGCACAAGAGTTAAAGAAATGCTATGAAATCATCTGTAATAAGAAAAAATTCATGTCTTAAAAATTAATGGTAATGGAGCTTATTATAAATTATAACTGCAATATTTTAAAGGAACCATATTTAAACAGGAATACTCAGGAAGAATGAAACCAACACATGCAAATGGAAACAGAAAGATCAAGGAGTTGATTCTCAGGTAACTATTAATATAACTAATAAATGAAGCCACAAAGTAAACCCTAGACAAATGTCCCATATTGTCTCAAGTCTGTGAGAATAATGGCATTTTATCTTGTCTCTTCCCTTCTCCAAATCACTTTCTTCTGGGCATGCCCAGTAGACATATCACTTCCCCACCTAAATGCTTCTGGGAGCACTTAAGGTTGCACTCAAAACCCTCTGCTCTGCAGCCTATGAAGGTGGAGGGACCCTCTGCTGTCCATGCTAATGTCACCATCTGCATCATGGTCCAGGCTTCTGTCTCCCTGCCCAGGCCCTGTGGAGGATCTTCATGCAACTTCCACTGCACAGACTTGGCACTGGCTATTATTGTCTCTGCAGTGAGGAATTTCTCTCAGGCACTCCTAAGAGCTGGTTATCTTGTTCTTTCCCCTCCTCAAATGGTTCCTGGATAATGTATAGACTCCATCACCTGTAAACAAACTTTCAACTGTCTGGTTTTATCTCTAGTATGAACTTATAATGGCAGAGAACAGTCTGTTCATTAGTCTGCCTATTTGTCTGTCAGTTTATTTAGGTTGACTGCTGTGAACCTGAAGGCACTAGATTGTAACTCAGTGAGGGCAAGAATTTTACTGTTTCTATAGCTCTCTCACCCAGACATTATCTGCCCTATAGCAGGCTTTCAACAGAGTGTGGGTTTAGACATCTTAATACTGAGGAAATTCCTTCCAACATGCAAATGGGAGGAAACATAAAAAAAAGAATTTTCATACTGTCTGCAGACTTAAAAATCTACATAAGAAAAAACATCAAGAGTAAAATTATAAAACAAAGTAGAATATTTTCAACATGTCAAGGAGTTAATATAGTTAATACAGGCTCAATATTTTGAGTAAGAAAGGAAAACATTAGTCCCTCCAAAGAATGCACATGGCAAATAGATAAAGAACACAAGCAGGGTAGTCACAGGAAACAACTGCCCTTCTTACTGTTCACAAAGGAAGTGCAAACCATGAGGTGTGTTCATTTGTGCTGTGCACACATGCAGAGGGAGCACACGGTACTTCCCGAAGAATGCAGGGCTGTCACCAAAGCCTTAAAAGTGTCCCAGGCATATTCTTAAATAAGATTTAAGAAAAAGATTTGTGGACAGCAGTATTTGTGGTGTCATTTACGAATTTTCATGATCACAGGTTCTCAACAATACAGTACTTGTTAATGTGTAGTGTGTTGATGCAACTAAAACACAGCAGCTACCTAAAGTCACAATCATGAAAAACTCACAGAAACTGTGCATGAAAGACATGAATATTTATATTGTCCTGATGCATACAGTAACTCGATGTTACATACAAGCGCATTTTCTTGGTAAATGAATCATTTTTTCTGTGCTTATATTTTATGCATATCCATGCAAAGACAGATGAAAGAAAATATAGTAATGTATAATTAGTTCTCATTCGAGGCTAGGAAGACTGGTCAATTTATATTTGGAATAATATTTCTGTGTGTTTTATAAGCTGTTAAAAGCCTTTATTATTGTATGATAATTTAAAAAAAGAAAGCAAATCATGCAAAAAGTGTCATTTGATTCTTGGAAAATTAGGGTTCTTTAGTATATTGTGAAATTATCATGAATCTCAATAAGAAATTGGGGTGAAATATGGAATGTTTTTATAGGACACACTGCATTTGGGTTAGTTGGACTCTATTCTTTGTTGACCTGTGTTACTGATTTTTAAATCCCAGCATTTGTGTGTAAACCACACTGTAATCTACACCAAACATCCCAAAACTGATACAAGGCCTCATCACAAACTTTATGATAAGGAATTTTATCCAGAGATGATCTGAGTTTAATTCCATTTCTGTAGCCAGCATGTTCATGAATTCACTCAACAGACATTTACATGGCCACCCAGTATTCAGACAGCCATCTAAATGTTGGGGGACACAAATAATCTGTGTACCTTCAAATATCTACCCATTGTAGATGTATATACAAGCATTGCAGATATAAATATATAGGGGTGATTACCATCAATTTGTGTACTTACTGCATGGGGCTGGTACCTGAATTTGTTTCATAGGGTGGCATGTTCTGTGGGTGAAACAGAGTTGGGGAGAATGCTTGGTTAGACCCTGAAGTAGTTTCCTGGGACTTTCTTACAAATCACCACAAACTACATAGCATAAAACAACACAGATGTCTTCACTGTCAGCCCCGGGAGCTCAAAGTCTGGAGTCACAGTGTTTGGAGAAGATGGAAGAAGGGAAATAGTATTTCTGAAGTTTCTTCTACTGGAGACACTTTGCGTCCATCTCTATAAATGGAGATTGTCTTAGTTAGGGTTTCTGTTGCTGTGACAAAAGCAACCTGGGAAGGAAAGGGTTTCTTTGGCTGACACTTCCACATAACTAACCGTTCATCATCAAGGACATGAGGGCAAGAACTCAAACAGGGCTGGAACCTGGAGGCAGGAGCTGATGCAGAGGCCATGGAGTGGTGCTGCTTGCTGGTTTATTCCTAATGGCTGGCTCAGTCTGCTTTCCCAGAATTAACAAAAGGATAGCACCACCCACAATGGGCTGCACCCTCCCCCATCAATCACTAATTAAGAAAATGCCTTATAGCTGGGTATCATGGAAGCATTTTCTTCATTGAGGTTCCTTTTTTTTTTTTTTTTTTTTTTTTAGATGACTTAGCTTGTACCAAGTTGTCATAAACCAGCCAGAAATCTTAGCCTTATGGACTACAGATCATCTTTGAGCACACTCAGCAACCAATAATCAACAGTTGGCACACTACCCCCGCGAACGCTACACATCCCGGGCCTCTGCCTTCAGCCAGGAAAAGCTGCCTGGCCCAGGAGCGGCAGGGAGCACCCCACCTCGAAGAGTTACCCATACTGCTTCTCCCTCACCCTCCTCTGCCTGCTTGGCCACCCCTCTTGTTTCTCTGCGGGCCCATATAGTTTCTGTGACCTGTAGCTGCTGGCAGAAAAACCGTGCGTCCGCCAGCCTGAAATCCATAGCCGCCTGGCTGGCACGGGTGCTGGTGTGCAGCCTTTATCCACAGAAGACGCTCACTGCTCCTGCTTCCCGGCTCCCGCTTTGCTGTGAGCCGCTATGCCTGTCCCAACCTCGGATTCTCGCCGCTGCTGCTTTGTTTCTCGGACCTTGCCCACCATCCGCTGGGCCAGACCCTGGGTGCGTCTGCTACAGGGTAAGCTTTTCAAATCTAGTAGTGGGCACGGTCACCTGCCTGACACAAATACCTGCCAGGTACGTTCTAAAAATTTGTTTAGTGGCTAAAAGTTTTCTCAGAGTCCTATCCTACTCAACATAGACGCGGCTGTGCCACCTGCTGGTCAGACATAGTTACTGCACCCAGAAATGGAATTGCCAATAAATGTGGCTGAATTTCTGCCTTTAGTCCTGTATAACCTCTCATATTCCTATGCGCATTCAGTGCTGGAGGAATGAGCTGACTTGCTAAATATTGGCTTATGTGTCTTATTAGCTGTGACTATATTAATTCACGTATTGTCGTTCCTCAGGAACAAAGGGAAGGCTGATTTCCCCACCCACTTACAGAACATACAAGCTTTGCGTAGCCAAGTTCTAGATGAAACAAAGATGACCTATGTAATGCTTCTGGAGATGGTGGAATAGAAACTTGATGATAGGCTTTGTTCTATGTTCTATACAATGTAGGCAGATCTGTCTACTACTCAAAGAGTGCAGCACATTTATAATAACAAAAATATACAGATGCTCCATCTTAGAGTCTTTACAGGCTGACTGGGCAAAGGACTGTGGTGAGATTCAGGAACTTATACAGGCCTTTCAGATCAGACAAGCTATAGACCATGAAGAACTGAAATCTATTCTAGGGACATACAAACTAAACAGGCTACAGACCATGGTGCCTTAATGGCTAGACAGGCAGTAGACCATGAGGCATTGCAAGGCATATGTAACCAACTAGAAACTCAACTAGGCTCTCTCTCCTATTCCTTTGTTACTAAGATACAAGATACCCAAAATAGGCTTCAACAATCAGATAATGCCATTAAGTCAATGGCTGAAAAATGTGAGAGGGACTATGGTGAAATTAGAACTGAGTTTTGATGCTTAAAGGAGGAATTACAGACCAGGGTTACCAAACTGGAAATGTCTATGGAGTCGATTGCTGAGGCAAATCACAACCTTGATTCTAAATGTCAATCTCTGGATGGCTATCTCCATGCCACCCAAATGCTAGCTAGGGATGAACGTATTACCCATATAGAAAATCTTACAGGAGAATTGTCGAAGCAAATGGTGGATTCTGTATCATGCCTGGAATCTTTCATGATGGGTGAGATTAACACCTCTCGTAAGGATGTCCTGGCCAGGCTGAAGGACCGATTTGATGAAGAGGAAACAAACTCACTCCAATCTAAGGTGCCTACTCCAAAAAGGTATTTCAATCATCCTAAAACAGTTACACACACACCTTTAGTCTACCTGGCCATGATGGTGGAAAAGCAACCATTTAAAAAACACTCCCAGGGGCAGATAGCATATACATGGCAACCAACCCAATTAAAGGATCTTAAGCATATTAAAGAATCAGTTGTCTCGTACGGTCTTCATAGCCCATACATAAAACAGCTGTTGCATTCATGGGCCACCTTTAACAGGGTGATGCCCGCAGATAGGGTAGGACTGGCATCAGCTGTTCTTGAGAAATCTTGCCAAGTTGAGTGGAAAGTGTTATTTAGGGAAAAGGAGAGACTCCTAGAACAGCAAGCCACCAGGGACAGAGTTGATGCAACCCTCCATAAAATCCGAGTGAAAGACCCGCTCGGACCCTGCCCCTCTGTCTTCCCCGCCTGTGCCGGTGCTGGGTGTTCTCTCTGGAGCAGGCGGGAGGAGCAGTTGACCGAGGGCAGCGGCGGGGACTGAGCAGGGCAGGGCCAGGGTTCGGCCAGGGGCTGGAGAATGCAGCGCGGGCGGCGCCTGGAAGGGGAACTTGAGCTGGGAGAGCAACGATGCTGCTTGTCCAGGAGCTTCGAGCGGGGAGCCGCCTCCAAGGCCAAAGACACGGGGGCCGCGGAGCTGCCGGGGCCTCCCAAGCCTTCACCCCGGCAGGGCTCGCGCCCCCGGCCCGCCCCGCCTGGCACCGCGCCTCGGGGCTGGGGCCGAGCAACGAGCACCAGGTGGGCCGGCCCGAGGGCGAGCACCAGGTGCGTTGGCCCGAGGGCGAGAGCACCAGTTAGGCCGGCCCGGGGCCCCGCCCCCACACCCCCACCTGATGAGAAACACTCCGTCCCAAGGTCTCCGCCCCCAAGGTCAGCCATCCGGACTCGGAGGGGGGGGAATTGAATCTGTTGTACCAGACACCAGACCTTGAGAATATGCTGATCTGGAATGGCTCTGTGTCTCATTTGAACCATCCAATAGAAATGATTCTGTATTTCGCCTCATTTGAAAGACTCTGTATTTCACCTCATTTGAATAACTCTGTACTGCGCCTCATTTGAATAACCCTGAGTAGCACCTCATTTACATTGACCAATGGGAATAGCTCTGTACAATGCCTCATTAGAATTATCCAATAGAATCCCTGCTTCTAGCTTGTGCCTTTTTCCCTATATAAGGACCCCTCTCCCTTGGCTCGGGGCACTTAGCCTCACAGAAGCTAAATCGCCCGGGTACCCGTATCTCCAATAAAGCCTCTTGCAGTTTGCATCCAAGTTCGTGGTCTCGCTGATTCCTGGGTGCGGGTCTCCTTCTATGAAAGTACCTCTTCGGGGGTCTTTCACTAGCAGAAGGTATTTATGCTGACCCACAGATTCAAGCTGAATATGACGACCATATGCTGTCCCTATGCAGGACAGCAGCAGTAAATGAATGGGATAAGGTTCGTGAACCAGGAGAATGACTAGAAGCTTATGCGAAAATAGAATAGGGACAAACAGAACCATTTAAGGACTTCTTAGACCGATTGACCAGAGCAGTAGACATACACGTAGCAGATCCAGTGATACAACATTCAATTGTGTATACCTTAGCTTATGACAATGCAAACCCAATGTGCAAGAGAATACTTTTGCCTCTAAAGATCAGATCAGCTCCACTAGAAGAATGGGTTCTGCATACTGCCCACATTGACTATAACACGCAAGATGCTGGAATCTGGGCAGGAGAAGCTGTCCCAAGAGGTTTCAACAGACAGCAGGAGATAAGAAGAGATAGTAACAGAAGGACTTGAGAAGGAAGAGCACCTTACAGGGGCTCAGACAGGTACCGAGAGGCCAGTGTTCATCGCCACCATGAACCAGAGCCTCGCATAGGAAGAGCACGCTCCAGGAGTCCACGAAAGCGTCAGGAGAATAGATGTTTCAGCTGTGGTAAAATGGGACATATAAGGAGAAATTGTAGACAAAGAAATTCTAACGATTCCCCACTTGACAGGTCATTGCCCTCTGGGTTATGTAGGAGATGTGGTAAGGGCAAACACTGGACTAACAAATGCAGATCGACTAGGGACATGAAAGGGAACCTGTTAACGTCGGGAAACTCTGAAGGGGGCCTCCAGCAGTCCTCCACCTCGAGAACGGTCCAATCATTCCCAGTGACAATAGGAGACAATCTCTCACAGGACGAATAGATAGTTCCTTGCCTATTGTGGAAAGTGATACTGCTCTAGAAAGTAGTTTGAATAATGATGAAGAATCACATTTGGCTGGTGAAAATGAGAAACACATATTTTGTCAAGCTTCTATTAATGATAAAAGGCCTCAGTTAGAAATAAAAATTAATGACAGAGCTATTAAAGGCCTAGTAGACACTGGAGCTGATGTAACTATTATTACCTAGACATCCTGGCCTCAGAAATGGCCCCTTAAAGAGACAAATGTACAATTTTTAGGAATTGGAACTCTATCTAGAGTTCGATGGAGTGTTAACTCAGTGGTCAGACACCCTAGCCCCACCCCAGGTAACCCGGACAGGTGTGCCGGGACACGCCCATGAGGGCGGGGTGAGGGGAAGTCTGAGATGACGTAGAAGGAGGTTCTTAAAGAGCTGGGACACGTGGAAAAGTCCCTTCTCTCTGGCCACGTTAGCTTACGACCTGTGGGCACGCTCTGGCTTGCGTTTGGGCTGGTGTTTATCTGAATAAAGAAATCTTAGCCTTACGGACTAAGGATCATCTTTGAGCCCATGTGGCAACCAATAATCAACAGAAATTCTTATAAAGAAAACATTTAATTGGGATGGCTCACTTACAGTTCAGAGGTTCAGTCCATTATCATCATGGGGGGGAGCATGGTGGCGTGCAGGCAGATGTGGTGCTGGAGCTGAGAGTGCTACATCTTACAGACAACAGGACGTCAACTGACTGTCCATAGTCCAGTGTTTTTCTGCAGCTGTTACATTAAGAAAGTTTAGTGTTAATAACGCATTATGTAGCCTATGTTTGGGAGTTCTCATACCCCCAGCCTGTTTATAGAGCATTTCTTTCAGTGTCCTATTAGATCTCTCTACCACTGCTTGTCCTGTGGGATTATGTGGTATACCAGTCACATGCTTTATGTTATAATATTTGAAAAAGTGTTTCAATTTAGTGGAGACATATGCTGGAGCATTGTCAGTTTTTATTTGTGAAGGTATACCCATAAGAGCCATCACCTCTAGCAGGTATGTAATAACAGAAACAGCATTTTCAGAGCTAAGAGCAGTAGCCCAATGAAACCCTGAAAATGTGTCTATAGTATGATGCACATATTTTAAATTTCCAAATTCTGCAAAGTGAAAGATATCCACCTGCCAAACCTCATTTCTCCGAATGCCCTTAGGGATACAGCCTGCTGTCAATGGAGCTTGATTATAAAAGGAATAGGTAGGACAGTGTCTCACTATCTCCTTGGCTTTTGCCAAGTGATGGAGAAGTCCTTTTTCAAGCCTTTGCTATTTGCATGGGTTTTTTTTATGAAATTCTGAGGCTTCTAGCACACTTTCTATTAATAAATGATCAATCTCATCATTGCCTGTGTAGTGGGCCTGGCAGACCCGTATGGGATCTGATATGTGTTATATATAAAGGATTAATTCTGTTCCTGATTCTGTCCTGTAATTATATGAACAGTCAAGTTAATTCTGTATTGTCAGGAATGATTTCTGCAGTCTCAATGTGTAATACGACACTCTCTGCATATTGAGAATCCATAACTATGTTGAGAGGCTCTGTAAAATCCATAAGTACCATAAGAATTGTGTATAATTCTGCCTTCTGTACAAAGGTATACAGACTTTGGACTACTTTACTTACCTCTCCTGCTTTACATCCTGCCTTACCTGATTTGTTGGCATCAGTGTAGAAGGTAAGAACTCCAGAAATAGGAGTTTGTGTTACAATACGTGTAAGGATCCAGTTTGTCTTTTTATGAATTTAATTCTGTCAGCTTGGGGATAATTGTTGCTAATTTTTCCCAAAAAGTCAGTAAGAGCTATCTGCCAATATTCATTGTCCTTCCATAATGAGGAAATTTCCTCATTAATCAAAGGTACTATAATTTCTGCTGGATCTTTTCCAATCAGTTGACAGAGTCTTAATTTGCCCTTTAGAATAAAATCAGAAATCATTTATATATATGTTATTAGCTTTTGATTCTGTTTATGTGGCAGAAATATCCATTCCAATATAATATCTTCTCTCTGCATCAGAATCCCAGATAGGTATTCTCTGGGTGGTAAGATACCCAGAATGCAGTCTAAATTAGGGTCTACATGATCTACATGTGCATACAGTATTCTGCTTTCTACCCATTGTAATTCTTTTTCTGCTTCAGTGGATAATATTCGTGGACTGTTTAAGTCCTTTTCCCCTTTAAGGGCCATTTTAAATGCTTTAAATTATGTCCTTTCACACCAATTATTTCTGTAGTTGAGAAATTTCTCCTAGCAGTTTCTGAAGACTATTAAGTGTTTGATAACGATCTCTTCTATTTTGTGCTTTTTGAGGTCTGATTCTTTTTAAGTCTATCTTGTAACCTAGATAACTAATAGAATCTCCTCTTTATATCTGTTCTGGGGCAATCTGTAACCCCCAATGAAATAGAACTTCTTTCACTGTTTCAAACATTCATTCTAATGTTTCTTTATTAGAATCTGATAATAAAATATCATCCATATAATGGTAAATAATGGATTGTGGAAATTTCTTACAAATTATTTCCAAAGGTTGTTGTACAAAGTGCTGGCACATGGCAGGACTATTTAGCATTCCTTGTGGCAAAACCTTCCACTGAAATCACTGAACTGGCTGTGAATCATTAAGAGTTGGTACAGTAAATGCAAATTTTTCCCTGTCATTTTCTTAAAACAGTATAGTAAAGAAACAATCTTTCAGATCAATGACTATGATAGACCATCCTTTAGGTATCAAGGAAGGCAAAGGCATACCAGGCTGCAGACAGCCCATAGACTGAATGACTTTATTGATGGCTCTCAGGTCTGTGAGCATATTCCATTTACCTGACTTCATTTTAATAACAAATACAGGAGAATTCCAAGGGCTGGTATATTCATCTATATGTCCAGCATCTAGCTGTTCCTGAACTAATCTTTCTGAAGCCTCTAGCTTCTCAGCAGTCATAGGTCAAATTGGAGTGATTCTGTTTCCCAGTCATCCCACTGAACATTTAGCCTAGCCACCAGTCTCACGAATAACTTCAATTTCATGAATCATGTGAGATTCCAAGCAGATTGTAGAATCGTTAAGTTTCCCTATTTCTTCATCTACATGTTCTTCTAAACTCACATATGGACACATACATTTATACATAATCAAAAATAAATCAGAAAATGTAAAGAAGGATTAGTTTTGTCTTAAGTTCTATTTCTGACATAGAAAGAGTTAAATCAATTGTAATATCTTGTAATAAAAGAAATAAAAGCAAAAAGGGATCAGTAGCACATTAAGAATATCAGCTCACTGGGATCATAGTAACAGCCAACTTTTGCCGAGATGTGGTACTGGTGGACAGGTAATTCTCCAAATATTTTTGTGATGCAAGAGGTAAGAGTGAGTGTGTCTGTGTGTATGTTTCTCCATGCACACAAGGCTTCAATAGTTGGGGAAACTTGCCAATGACAACAACTCCAGGAAGGATGGCCTCCATGCCCTGACAGCAGTTTTGACCATGTCACCAGGACAGACAAGCCTCCCTCCTCCTCTATAGTTACCCATTCACTAGTCAACTGAAAAGATAGGAAAGCATGGCTTCTGCCAGTCACTTTGGTTTCTTTATTTTTTTATTTAATTAATACTCATATTTACATTTCCATCACCCCCCATTCCCTTGCCCTCACATCCTTTGTTTTCATCTGTTATGGTCTGTCACTTCACCATGGGGAACACATCTAGTTAATAATTTTGGTGGTATCATACAGCTAAGATAGTATTGTGTTCTCAGCTTGGAGTCAAGGCCACTCCTCATGTCTCCTCCAGGCAACTAGGGCCTTGGGTCTGGTTTTCTCTTTAGGCATGTCAGACAGCACAGCTCATTGATTTATTGACTCAGCTTCCTACCTGCTCACAATACACCAAAGTCTCTGTAGCAGGTGGAATTTACTGAGAAAGGTCTAGGTTATGTGTGTAGCTACACAATCTTCCAGTGTCCTGGGGTGATCTGAATGTAACTGACATTTCCCTGAAAAGTTGGGTCTGCTGACTTAAATGAGAGGGCCACTGTCTGGAGCCTCTATGTTCTTACAGAACACACCAGGCACCCTTTCTGCTAACACACAAGTTCCCAGCATGGCCTAGGTTTTAGATGACTGTTATGCATGGGCAGCTGAGCAGTGGGGACTGAATTTGTACCTTAACCACTCTTATAGGATACCCTTAGCAGTGTGAGCAAAGACCAGAAAAGACATTGCTTCCTGTTAAAGGGATGACAAGGGCTTTGAAGCAAACAGCAGAAATTGTGGTTGTGACTGCATGCATGTTTATGTGTGTGTGAGCATGTGTGTGTGTGTGTGTGTGTGTGTGTGTGTGTGTGTGTGTGTGTGTGTGTCTAAGCATATCTTTTCCTCTGTGTGTGTGCATGCCTTGGTAGCCTGTATTTGTGTGTGGACCTGTCTGTGTCTCTCAATATATGTGTGTGGTTTTATGTGTGCATGTATGTTCATCTGTGTGTCTGTGAGTGTATGTGTGTGATGTTATATGTGCATCTAGGTGTGTGTACTTCTGTGTCTGAATGTGCACTATATTTGTGGTGGCTATGTGTTTTGTGACTGTATAAGTGATGCATCTGCCTATGTCTAAATGAGCATAATTGTATCTGGTGGAGACACAGAGAGACAGAGACAGGGAGACAGAGAGAAGGAGAGAAACTATGTCTGTGTAGATGTATGAAGTGTGTGTATTTGTACATATGTGTGCTCCATTGTGGATATGTGTCTGTATCTGAGTGTATATGTATCTGTGAATACATTTGCATGTATGTGTGACTGTGCATTTGTGAATGTCCATATGTTTTGGTCTGTGATCCTGTGTATCTGTGTGTGTCTTCATGACTTCATATCTTTGTGCATGAGTAGGATGTGTATGTATGCAAGTGTCAATATTGCTGTGTGATCTTCATTTGTGTGAATGTTCATGTGTACCTTTAGGACTTTGTGTATGAGGCTATGTTACTATGTTTATATTTGTATATTTTTTTCTTTTTTTCATTTAAATTAGAAACAAGCTTGTTTTACAGGTCAATCCCAGTTCCCTCTCTCTCCTTTCCTCCCTTGCTCCCCACCAACCCCCTATCCCATCGCCTTTTTGCTCCCCAGGGAGTGTGAGGCCTTCCATGTAGGGGTCTTCAAAGTCTGTCATATCATTTGGAACAGGGCTTAGGGCCTCCCCTGTGTGTCTAGGCTGAGAGAGTATCCCTCTATGTGGAGTGGGCTCCCAAGTCCATTTGATTATTAGGGATAAATACTGATCTACTGCCAGAGGACCCATACATTGGCCAGTCCTCCTAACTGACATCCACATTCAAGGGGTCTGGATCAGTCCTATGCTGGTTTCTCAGCTATCAGTCTGGGGTCCATGAGCTGTTTATTCAGGTCAGCTGTTTCTGTGGGTTTTTCCAGCCTGATCTTGACCCTTTTGCTCATCACTTTTCCCTCTCTGCCACTGGATTCCGGGAGTTTGGCTCCTTGTTTAGCTGTTGGTGTCTGCTTCTACTTCAATCAGCTACTTGTTGGTGTTTTTCATTTTAGCCATCCTGACAGGAGCAAGATGGTATCTCAGAGTTATTTTGATTTGCATTTCTGTGATGTCTAAGGATGTTGAGCACTTTCTTAAGTGTCTTTCAGCCATTTTAGATTCCTCTGTTGAGAATTCTCTATTCAGTTCTGTACTGCACTTTTTAATTGGATTATTTGGTGTTTTGCTGACTAGATTCTTGAGTTCTTTGTATATTTTGGAAATCAGCCCTCTGTCCATTGGAAGGTTGGTAAATATGTTTTACCCTTCTGTGGGATGCTGTTTTGTCTTGCTGACTGTATCCTTTTCCTTACAGAAGCTTCTCAGTTTCAGGGGGACCCATTTATTAATTGTAGATCTCAGTGTCTGTCCCACTGGTGTTATGTTATTGATTTTAAGTCTAATTTATTAGATATGAGGATTGCTACACTAGCTTGTTTCTTGGGCTCATTTGATTGGAAAATCTTTTCCCAACCCTTTACTCTGAAGTAATGTCTGTCTTTGAAGTTGAGGTGTGTTTCTTGTATACAGCAGAAGGATGGATTCTGTCTTCGTATCCATTCTGTTAGCCTGTATCTTTTTGTAGGCAAGTTAAGACCATTGACATTGAGGGATGTTAATGTCCATTGATTGTTGGTTCTTCTTTGTTTTGGATTTATTGTTGGTGGTGTTATTATGTGTGGATTTGCCCCTCTTTTTCTTTTGGTGTTTGGTAAAGTGGGATTATCTATTGCCTATGTTTTTGTGAGTGTAGTTATCTTCATTGGGTTGGAGTTTTCCTTCTAGTACTTTCTGTAGGGCTGGATTTGTGGATATGTATTGTTTAAATCTGGTTTTGTTGCGGAATATTTATTTTCTCCATCTATATTGATTGAAAGCTTTGCTGTGTACAGTAGTCTGGGTTGGCATCTATGTTCCCTTAGTATTTGTAGGACATCTATCCAGGACCTTCTGGCTTTCAAAGTTTCCATTGAGAAGTCTGTAGTAATTCTGATAGGTCTGCCTTTATATGTTACTTGGCCTTTTTCTTTTGCTGCTCTTAATATTTCTCTTTATTCTGTAAGTTTGGTGTTTTGGTTATTATGTGATGAGGGGAATTCTTTATGTGGTTCAGTCTATTTGGTGTTCTGTAAGCTTCTTGTACTTTCATAGGCATATCCTTCTTTAGGTTGGGGAAGTTTTCTTCTATGATTTTCTTGAGTATGTTTTCTGTACCTTTGAGCTGTATTTCCTCACCTTCTTCTATACCTATTATTCTTAGGTTTGGAATTTTCACAGTGTCTCATATTTTCTGGGTATTTTGTGTTAGGGATTTGTTAGACTTGAGATTTTCTTTGGTCGATGCCTGTATATCCTCTAGTGAGTCTTCAACACCTAAGATTCTCTCTTCCATCTATTGTATTCTATTGCTTATACTCACATCCTTGATTCCTTATCCTTTATCCAGCCTATTTCCAGCATTGCCTCATTCTGTGTTTTCTTTATTGTTTCTATTTCAGCTTTCACGCCTTGAAATTTTTCGATTGTTTCCTTCACTTGTTTGGCTGTTTTTTCTTGGCTTTTTTTAGATTCCTTGTGAGAATTATTTATTTCTTGAACTTTTTGCTTTTTCTTCCATTTATTTAAGAGATTTTCTTGTTTCCTCTTTAAGGGTCTCTATCATCTTCCTAAAGGAGTCTTTTAGGTCCATCTCTTCTTCTTACTCTGTGCTGTGCTTTTCAGATCTTGCTAGTGTGGAGTCCCTAGAATCTGGTGGTGTCATATTGGTCTTTCAGTTGTTGAATGTGTTCTTATACTGTTTTCTTCCCATCCCTTCTTCCAGTGAGTGCAGGTGAAGGTCTCTCTATCTCTTCATGTCACCCCAGCAGAGGTCAGGGCAGAGGGACAACCAAGAGTGAGGTGTTTCTGGAATTAGGAGATCCTCCCTGTCTGGGAGGGTCCACTCCCAGCAGAGTTCAGGAAATTTTGAAGTTCAAATTATTTGGGAATAGTAAGAGAATTATCAGTAGCAGTCCCTGAGCTTAAAGACTCCAAACTTAGGGGACACATGTGCAAATACACACACTCTACACAGACACACACATACTGACACACTTACACATACAGACACACTCTACACACACAGACACACTTTACACACACAGACAGATACACACACCAGACACACACACAAATACACACACATACACACACACACACACACACACACACACACACACACACACACACGCACGCACGCACACACATACTCTTCACACACAAACACACACAGACACACACACTCTACACATACACATGTGCACAGAAATAACAGACTTTAGCATCTATGACATTGCTCTCTTGGTAGTGGAAGTCGAGAACCCCAAGGATCAGTACATTGCATGTACTGAGGGGTCACCTGTACCAGGTTCTACATAAGCACAGTATGTGATAATTTTATTTTCACTGTATTATTGGTTTTTACTTTTTCTTGGTAGAAATAAAAAAGCATGAGAAAACATCTTAGCAATCCTGTCACTGTGTTTGAAAGTGTGCTTAATGTGTTCTGTGAAGGATGGCACTCTTGAAATCTTTGTCAAACATTGCATTATGGGAACCGGAGTGCATAGCAGCAGCTTTGATCGTGTGCACATTGTTGTGCTCTAGATACTTTGGTGGTATGAAGGATTTTAGCACTTGTAGCTTGGACGAGTTTAAATATATGTCTCCAGGACTGGCCTATGGAGAGACAAACTCACCACAGGCGAAGGCGAATATGTGGCAATGGGATTCTGGAAGGTAATGAGGAATGGGACTGTGGTGCCTTGAAGGTTGGTATTCTATTTTTTTCTCCAACTCTTCTCAGTTTCTCATGTGTAATAGTAAGAAAACAGAAAAAATCTTTATCTTTTAGTTAGATTTGAAGTTGATCTTTTTTTGTAACTAAAATCTTCAATCTTCTAATTTTCCTTTTGTGAGTTAGCATTTTGGTTCTTTGAATGGTAACTGCCTATAAGGAGTACCTTCTGACATTAATTATTGCCTGTGACACTGGAAAAATGACTACAAAACTATCTTAAACTGTCTACACAATCTCCTCTTTGCCCAAAACCCTAACAAGGCACTAAAAGGCAAGAGGTAGACTATCTGTAATAAGATGGTAGGTTGTGTTCCTGTCTAATATACTGAGAAAACTGTTCTGGGACAAGTGTTCTTAATGAAACTATTTCAAAATAAAACATCCTTTCACTTGTAGACGATATAAAGTATGAAAATCAGATCAAAATAAGCTACATATGAAAAATGACAGGGACCTCAGCAGCAGGCTTGTGACATGTTAGAGAAAAGGTTGACTATGAAAGATACCATGGGATAGTATCTCTGTCAGGTCTAGAAGACACTAATGGCACCTTGGCCCTCTTGTTCTTGCAAACTTTCTGCTACCTCTTCCATAATGTTCCCTGAGACTTAGTTGCAGGTGTTACTGCACAGACATACCAAACAGGGTGGAACACCCCATGTTCACTCATTCTCTGTGTTCTGACCATTTGTCTATAGGAGTGTATTTATCTACTCCCTCATAAGTTATCCCACCCAAAGTGTCCATCCCTTTAACACATTACACATGAGCAACACAAAATAGGCTGTAAAAGGTTGGAGATATATATATATATATATATATATATATATATAATATATATGTATATATATATATCCAATTTTTAGTATTTAGTATCCAATTAGATATATATATCCAATATATAGTATTATATATATATATCCAATTTTATTTTATTTCCTTTTTAATTTAAATTAGAAACAAGCTTCTTTTACGTGTCAATCCCAGTTCCCTCTCCTCTTCCTCCTTCCCTGCCCCACACAGCCCCTTATCCCATCCTCTTTCTGCTCCCCAGGGAGGGTGAGGCCTTTCATGGGAGATCTTAAAGTCTGTCATATCATTTGGAGCAGTGCCTAGACCCTCCCCCATGTGTCTAGACTGAGAGAGCATCCCTCTATGTGGAGTGGGCTCCCAAAATTCATGTATAGGGATAAATACTGATCTATTACCAGGGGCCCCATAGATTAATCAGATTTTCAAACTGACATCCTCATTCAGGGGGTCTGTAACAGTCCTATGCTGGTTTCCCAGATATCAGTCTGAGGTCCATGAGCATCCCCTTGTTCAGGTCAGCTGTTTCTCCAGCCTGGTCTTGACCCCTTTGCTCATCACTCCTCCCTCTCTGCAACTGGATTCCAGTTCAGCTCAGTGTTTAGTGTAGGTGTCTGCTTCTGCTTCCATCAGCTACTAGATGAAGGCTCTAGAATGGCATATAAGGTAGTCATCAATCTCATTATCAGAGAAGGGCATTTAAGGTAGCCTCTTCACTATTGCTTAGATTCCTAGTTGAGGTCAACCTTGCAGATCTCTGGACATTTCCCTAGTGCCAGATTTCTATTTAAACCTATAATGGCTCCCTCTATTATGGTATCTCTTTTCTTGCTCTCCACTATTCTTCCCCTGACTCAATCTTTCTGCTCTCTCCTGTCCTCCTCTCCCCTCTTCTTTCTCCTAGCTCCCTCTCCCCTCCCCCATGCTTGCGATTAGCTCAGGAGATCTTGTCCATTTCCTCTACTCCAGGGGACCATGTATGTCTCTCTTAGGGTCTTCCTTGTTTCCTAGCTTCTCTGGCAGTGTGAATTGTAGGCTGATACTCTTTTGCTCTATGTCTAAAAGTCCATATATGAGTACATACCATTTTTGCCTTTTTTGTGACTGGGTTACCTCACTGAGAATGGTTTCTTCTAGTTCCATTCATTTGCCTGCGAATTTCAAGATTCCTCTGTGTGTGTGTGTGTGTGTGTGTGTGTGTGTGTGTGTGTGTGTGTGTGTGTGTGTATGATGATAATGATTATAGAAGTAGTCATGAATTTGAGAGCCAGTTGGAAAGACCATGTATACATATGCACACACACAAACATGTACACAATCATATGAACAACTTTTCAACCCAAACAATCAGAGACCACAGAGCAGCAGCAGAAACTCACAAATAACCCTATACCTCACAGCAGCAGCAGAAAATCTGTAGAGCCCAGAGTCTGATTACAAAGCACCATAAGGAAATGCTAATCTATGATGCCACCTACAAGTAAGCAGGGTTCCCATCACTGCCAAAGATACCTGCCATCTTGGTTGACAAATAACCCTATACCTCACAGTCTGCACATCCAAGCTGTGTCCTGCTTATTATTATTCAAGCTGCTGCCACTCTGTGCTATCTCCATATCAGCTTTGTCTCTGAGATCCTACGGCTGTTGTTTAGTGACATTCATGGATGTTTGACACGTATGCACCAAGCGTTATGTCTTCCTTCTTATGGGGTTGAGCTATATAGGAAGACTCTGCTTTGCCTTGTTACTGGCTCCTGTTACAGCAGAGAAGTAGCTATGACCTCTAGTACCTGAACTGATGTGATATCCTTGCCAGGAGGATGGCAAGATTTTGCTTGAGTAAGTCTCCTTGCCTCATGGAGTCAGCAGCTGCTGTGCCCAGCCTTCTGGTATATGGACTAGTCTTCCAAAATCTGAGCCACTGAGATGCCTCACCTCCCTGGAAACCAGAGTCCCCAACTCTCCCACAGCTGAGTCTATAGCTACACTTTATCATTCCTGAATACTTCTGTACCATTCCATTCCACAGAATGCAGCCTCCTACTGTTTGCCATCATACCAAGGTGTCATTACGACACAGCACTCCTGTTTCTTTGTGGCCATGTTTATGCCTGTGTGCTTCTTCCTGGAGCCCACTTGTCTGAAATGCCCTTTCCTTCCCACAAGGATCAGAATCACCAGAATGTTCCTGCCCTCAGAGCCAGAAATACTGAGTGGAGTTTTGGAGTTTGGTTACAGTTTGAGGGAAGATGAGAGAACTGTGTTGCCCATGTCTCCTCACAGACAACAGTTTCAACCACAGACCAGGTCAAAGAGAAAAAGAATGTTTGAACTCAAGGATAGTTGTTTTGAAATAATCCAGCCAGATGGTAGGAGAAGGAAAAGAATAATGAAGAAGAAGAAGAAAGAAAGACTACAGAGCTTTTGTGGTACTTTTAATGGCAAAACTTCCTATTATGGAACTTTCCAAAAGAGAAAAAGTATTTGTCACTGGCCAAAATGTGTGATGGGGTTATAGACCTCTTATATTGAAAGAATGACCTGGGACTCGGTCACAGAGGCAAGGCTGCTTGGCCAGGGAGCTCCAGGGACCTACCTATGTCTCCCTTTCATCTTGCCACTACTAGAATTACATTCCCAGATTTTTATGTGTGTTCCAGAGACCCAAACTCCAGTCTTCAGATTATGAGGGAAGCTTATTAAGTCATATCCCACCCATAGCATCACTGATTTTTTTAAGTGTTTCTTTTTTTTAGTTCAAATTAGGAACAAGCTTGTTTCACATATCAATTCCCTTCTCCCTCTCCCGCCCCTTACCTCCACCCCTCCTCCCCTACCCCCCACCCCAGCCACCCTCACTCCCAGGCTCAGTAGGGCCCTCGAAGGGGACTCCCCAAAGTCCACCACATCATCCTGGGCCGAGCCTAGGCCCTTCCCCATGTGTCCAGGCCAAGAGTGCATCCCTTCACATGGGATGGGCTCTCAAAGTCCTTTCTTACACCAGGGAAAAATACTACTCCACTACCAGGGGCCCCCTAGGGTGCCAAGGCCTCCTCATTGACAAACTGCCTGTCCACGGGAACAGAAAGAGCATGCTCACCGGGAAAGCCCCATTTACTCCACAGTCCTCCGAAGCTGCCCAGCCCAAAAGCAGCGCCCCAGCTCCACAGCCAACCTGCTAGCTGCACTCGCCGCTGCTAGGCCCCTGTCTGGAAATCTCATGCCTGCACGGGGACCAGCACTGCCACTGCTGGGCCTTTCAGCGAACAGCCGGCCAGGCCGTGAGAGTTCAATTTTTTCCACAGGCTTCCCCCGCAGCACGGAAAAACCACCGCCGTTTCTGGCTGCTCACTCTTGTCCAGCCCAGAAGCCAGAAGCCACTCGCAAATGCGCAGTGCGCCCTCACCACCTGATTGCTCCCTAGCTTCATTCACTGGACTGCAGGTTCCTTCCCTGGACCCAGCGCATGCGCCCCGGGCCTCTGGGCCACCTCTCCATGCAGGAGAGGATATATAAATATATATATCCTATATATATTTAATAGGATATATATATATCCTATTAAATATATATAGGATGACACATATATATAGAAACATATATATATATATATATGTGTGTGTGTGTGTGTGTGTGTGTGTGTATGTGTGTTTCAATATTTTTTATTTAATTTTTATAAGATTATAATTTCACGTGTCAATCCCTTCTCCCTCTCCCCCCTCCCCCATCCCCCACCAGGGTCCTCCCCACACCATAGAGAGTAGGGCCTCCACCTGGGCTCCCCAGAGGCCTAGGCCCTTCCCCATGTGTCCAGGCCAAGTGAGCATCCCTTCACATGGGATGGGCTCTCAAAGTCCCTTCTTACACCAGGGAAAAATACTGATCCACTACCAGATGATGGGGAATGTACTGTGTATGTTTATCTTATTGATTGTTGAATAAAATACTGTTTGGCCAATGAGACAGCAAGTTAGATGGAACTAGGAGTCAAAGAGGATTCTGGGAGATGTAGTAGAGAAGTGGTGGTCTAGGCAGGAAGTGACATAGCAAGGAGACTCATATTTGAGCGAGGAGAAATGGGAAGTTTTCTCTTTTTTCCCCTCGGCTCCTGCTCCAGTGCCATGATGTGATCCACTGACAAGGAGGGATGCCAATAAGGTGTCTGATAAGTCTTATAAAATATATGTTTATGATAATTGAGACTGAGCTAACAGATGAGGAATCCTAGTCATTGGCCAAGCAGCATTGTACCTAATACAAGTTTCTGTGTAATCATTTGGGCCCTAACTCGGGTGGACAACTGGCATAAAGCTCACACGTGGTGGTAGGGCTCAGGCAGCTTATGGTAGAAAGATTTATCGTAACAACCAGAGGCCCCATAGGGTGCCAAGGCCTCCTCATTGACATCCACTTTCAGTGGTCTGGATCAGTCCCATGCTGGCCTCCCACACAGCAGAATGGGGACCATGTACTCCCCCTTGTTCAGGCCAGCTGTTTCTGTGGGATTCACCAGCCTTGTCCTGACCCTCTTGATCTTCATTTCTCCCTCTCTGCAACTGGGTTGCAGAGTTCAGTTCAGTGTATATCTGTGGGTGTCTGCCTCTGCTTCCATCAGCCTCTGGATGAGGGCTCTAGGATGGCATATAGTCATCAGTCTCATTATAGGGGAAGGGCATTTGGGATATCCCCTGCACCATTGCCTGGATTGTCATTTCGTGTCATCCTTTTAGATCTCTGGAAATCTCCCTAGTTCCAGATATCTCCTTGGACCTATAATGGCTCCCTCTGTTATGATATCTCTCCTCCTTCTCTCCTCTATTCTTCCCCCAACTCAACCTTTCTGCTCCTCCATTTCCTCCTCTCCACTCCTCTTCTCCTTCTCACATTCTGCCAGCTCCCTCTCCCCTACCCTCATGCTCTGAATTAGCTTAGGAGATCCTGGCCCTTCCTGGTCCTCTTCCGGGACCATGCATTTTTCTATTGGAGTCCTTCTTGTTCCTAGTTCCTTTGGTGAAGAGGATTGTAGGCTGGTGATCCTTTGTTCTATGTCTAAAATCCATATATGAGTGAGTACATAAAATGTTTGTCTTTTTGTGACTGAGTTATCTCACTCAGGATGGTTTCTTCTAGTTCCATCCATTTGCCTGCGAATTTCAAGATTCCATTGCTTTTTTCTGCTGAGTCGTACTCCATTTTGTAAATGTAGCACATTTTCTCTATCCATTCTTCAGTTAAGGGGCATCTAGGTTGTTTCCAGGTTGTGGCTATTACAAATACTGCTGCCATAACATTGTTGAACAGATGTCCTTGTTTTATGAACTTGCCTTATTTGGGTATATGCCCAAGAGAGGAATTGCTGGATCTTGAGGTAGACTGATTCCCATTTTCCTGAGAAACTGCCATACTGATTTCCAGAGTGGTCTTACAAGTATGCACTCCCACCAGCAATGGAGGAGTGTTCCTTTTTCTCCACATCCTCTCAGCATAGATTGTCATTGGTGTTTTTGATTTTAGCCATTCTGGCCGGTGTAAGATGGTATCACAGAGTTGTTTTGAGTTGCATTTATCTGATGGCTAAGGATTTTGAGCACTTTCTTAAATGTCTTTCAGCCATTTTAGATTCTTCTGTTGAGAATTCTCTATTTGGTTCTGTGTCCCAGTTTTTAATTTCATTGATTAGTGTTTTGGTGGCTAGCTTCTTGAGTTCATTGTATATTTTGGAAATCATCCCTCTATAAGATGTGGGGTTGGTGAAGATATTTTCCCATTCTGTGGGCTGTCGTTTTGTCTTACTGACTGTGTCCTTTGCCTTACAGAAGCTTCTCAGTTTCAGGAGGTCCCATTTATTAATTGTAGATCTCAATGTCTGTGCTACTGGTGTTATGTTCAGGAAGCGGTCCCCTATACCAATAAGTTAAAGGGTATCTCAAACTTTCTCTTCTAGAAGGTTTAGTGTGGCTGGATTTATGTTGAGATCTTTGATCCATTTGGACCTAAGTTTTATGTATGGTGACAGATATGGATCTATCTGCAGTCCTCTGCATGTCCGAATCCAGTTGTGCCAGCACCATTTGTTGAAGATGCTATCATTTTTCCATTTTATAGATTTAGCATCTTTGTCGAAAATCAGGTGTTCATAGGTGTGTGGGTTAATCTCAGGGTTTTCAACTCTATTCCATTGGTCTGTCTATTTTTGTGCCAATACCAAGCTGTTTTCAGGACTATGGCTATATAATAGAGCTTAAAGTCAGGGATGGTGATGCCTCCAGAGGTTCCTTTATTGTACAGGGTTGTTTTGGCTATCCTGGGTTTTTTGTTTTCCATATAAAGTTGAGTATTGTTCTTTCAAGGTCTGTGAAGAACTGTGTTGGGATTTTGATGGAGATTGCATTGAATCTGTAGATTGCTTTTGGCAAGATTGCCATTTTTACTATGTTGATTCTACCTACCCAAGAGCATGGAGATGTTTCCATTTTCTGCAGACATTGAAGTCTTGGCCCACACACACCACTGGGTGACAAGAGGAGAAAGAGAGACCCCACCTGCAACCACTGGAAGAAGAGATGGGAAGAAAGCAGAATGAGAACACACTCAACAGAAAGACCAATATGACACCACCAGAATCTAGGATTCCACACGAGCAAGATCTGAAAAACACAACACAGAGGAAGAAGAAGAGACAGACCGAAAAATCTACTTAATGAAGATATCCGAGACCATTAAAGAGGAAACACGAAAAATCTCTTAAAAAACAGAAGAAAAAACAAAAATATTGAAGAAATAAGTAATTCTCTTAAAGAATATAAAGAAAAAACAACCAAAAAAGTGAAGGTAGCACTGGAAACAGTTCAAGGCATGAAAACTGAAATAGAAACAATAAAGAAAACACAGAATGAGGAGATGCTGGAAATACAAAGGCTGGATAAACAATCAGGATCTAAGGATGTGAGTATAACCAATAGAATACAAGAGATGGAAAAGAGAATCTCAGTTGTTGAAGACTCACTAGAGGATATACAGTCATCGACCAAAGAAAATCTCAAATCCAACAAATCTCTAACACAAAATATCCAGGAAATATGGGACACTGTGAAAAGACCAAATCTAAAGATAATAGGTATAGAAGAAGGTGAAGAAACCCAACTCAAAGGTGCAGAAAATGTATTCAACAAAATCATAGAAGAAAACTTTCCCAACCTAAAGAAAGACATGCCAATGAAAGTACAAGAAGCCTACAGAACACCAAATAGAGTGGACCACAAAAGAAAGCCCCTTGTCACATAATAATTAAAACACCAACATACAGAATAAGGAGAAAATGTTAAGAGCAGCAAAGGAAAAAGGTCAAGTAACATATAAAGGCAGACTTATCAGAATCACATCTGATTTGTCAATGGAAACTTTTAAAGCCAGAAGGTCCTGGATAGATGTCCTACCAACACTAACGGAACATGGATGCCAACCCAGACTACTTTACCCAGCAAAGCTTACAATCACTATAGATGGAGAAAGCAAGATATTCCATGACAAAACCAGATTTAACCAATACATATCCACAAATCCAGCACTACAAAAAGTCCTAGAGGGAAATCTTCAACCCAACAAAGATAGCTACACTCACAAAAACATATATAATAGATAACCCAACAGTAGGGCAAAATCCACACACAATAACACCACCAACAATAAATCCAAACAAACAACCAACAATCAATGGACATCAATATCCCTCAATGTCAATGGTCTTAACCTGCCCATGAAAAGATACAGGTTAACAGAATGGATACAAAGACAGAATCCATCCTTCTGCTGCATACAAGAAATACACCTCAACTTCAGAGACAGGCGTCACCTCAGAGTAAAGGGTTGGGAAAGATTTTCCAATCCAATGGACCCAAGAAACAAGCTGGTGTAGCAATCCTAATATCTAACAAATTAGACTTCAAACTAAAATCAATCAAAAGAGATGAAGAAGGGCATTTCATACTCATCACAGTAAAAGTCCATCAAGATGATGTCTCAATCCTAAATATCTATGCCCCAAATATGAAGGCACCCACATTTGTAAAAGAAACATTACTAAAGCTCAAACCACACATAAAACCACACACACTTATAGTAGGAGACTTAAACAACCATCTTTCACCACTAGACAGGACCACTAGACAGAAACTTAACAAAGAAACAAAGGATCTAACAGAAGTTATGTCCCAATTGATATTAACAGACACCTATAGAACATTCCATCCAAACACAAAAGAATATACTTTCTTCTCATCAGCACATGGAACCTTCTCTAAAATTGACCACATACTTGGCAACATAACAAACCTCCACAGATGCAAAAGAATTGAAATAACCCCCTGTATCTTATCAGACCGCCACGCTTTAAGATTAGAATTCAACAGCAATACAAATTGCAGAAAATCTACAAACTCATGGAAATTGAATAACACCCAATTGCATCATTCCTGGGTTGAGGAAGAAATAAAAAGTGAAATTAAAGACTTCCTAGAATTTAATGAGAATGTAGACACAACATATCCAAACTTATGGGACACTCTGAAAGTAGTGCTAAGAGGAAAGTTCATAGCACTAAGTGCCACATGAGGAAATGAGAATAGTCACACTTGAGAATTGACAGAGCAACTGAAAGCTTTAGAACAAAAAGAAGCAAACTCACCACGGAGGAGTAGATGCCAGGAAATAATCAAACTGAGGACTGAAATTAATAAAGTAGAAGCTAGAAAAACATTACAAAGAATCAATGAAACAAAGAGTTGGCTCTTTGAGAAGATCAACAAGATAGAAAACCCTCTATCCAAACTAACCAAAAGTCAGAGAGAGAGAGCATGCTAATTAACAAAATCGGAAATGAAAGGGGGGGTATAACAACAGACAATGAGGAAATCCAGAGAATCATCAGGTTATACTCTGAAAACCTGTATGTTATGATAAATCTTTCTGCCAAAAGCCGCTGAGCCCCACTGCCACTTTACGCCAGCCGCCAGCCCGAGTTAGGGCCCAAATGAATACATAGAAACTTGTATTAGGTTTAAAGCTGCTTGGCCAATGACTAGGATTCTCATCTGCTAGCTCAGTCTTAATTATCATAAATCTATATATGTTATAAGACTTATCTTATCGGACGCCTTATTGGCGTCCCTCCTTGCTGGTGGATCACATTGTGCTGCTGGAGCAGGAGCGGAGGGGGAAAAAAGGGACCCTTCCTGTTTCTCCTTTGCTTAAATATGAGTCTCCTTGCTATGTCACTTCCTGCCTGGATCACACTTCTCTACTACATTTCCCAGAATCCTCTTTGACTCCTAATCCTGTCTACTTTCTGTCTCATTGGCCAAACAGTATTTTATTTAACAATCAATAAGATAAACATACACAGTACATTCCCCATCACCTGTATGCCCCAAAATTCGAAAATCTAAAGGAAATGGACAATTTTCTGGATAGATATCACTTACCAAAATTAAACCAAGAACAGATAAGCAGTTTAAATCGACCTATAACCCCTAATGAAATAGAAGCAGTCATCAAAAGTCTCCCAACCAAAAAAAAAGCCCAGGGTCAGATGGCTTCACTGCAGAATTCTACCAAAAATTCAAACAAGAGCTAATACCAGTACTCCTCAAATTGTTCCACATAATAGAAGCAGAAGGGACATTGCCAAACTCTTGTTACGAGGCTACAATTACTTTGATACCCAAGCCACACAAAGATTCAACTAAAACAGAACTACAAACCAATATCCCTCATGAACATCAATGCAAAAATACTCAACAAAATATTAGCGAATCGAATCCAAGAACTCATCAGAAAAATCATTCACCATGATCAAGTAGGCTTCATTGCAGGGATGCAAGGATGGTTCAACATACAAAAATCCATCAATGTTTTCCACCATATAAACAAACTGAAAAAGAAAAACCACATGATCATCTCACTAGATGCTGAAAAAGCCTTTGACGAAACCCAGCATCCCTTGGTGATAAAGATCTTGGAGAGAACGGGAATAACAGGAACATATCTAAATATGATAAAAAAAAGCAATATATAGCAAACCAACAGCCAACATCAAACTAAATGGAGAAAAACTCAAGGCAATTCCTCTAAAATCAGGAAAAGACAAGGCTGTCCACTCTCTCCATATCTCTTCAGTATTGTACTTGATGTTCTAACTAGAGCAATAAGACAACAAAAGGAGATCAAGGAGATACAAATTGGAAAGGAAGAAGTCAAACTTTCACTATTTGCAGGTGATATGATATTCTACATAAATGACCCCAAAAACACTATCAGGGAAGTCCGACAGCTGATAAACACATTCGGCAAAGTAGCAGGATACAAAATTAACTAAAAAAAATCAGTAGCCCTACTATATACAGATGATAAACGCAATGAGAAAGAAATCAGAGAAACATCACCCTTCACAATATCCACAAACAACATAAATTATCTTGGGGTAACACTAACCAAAAAAGTGGAAGACCTATACAGCAAGAACTTTGAGTCTTTAAAGAAAGAAATTAAGGTAGGTTTTTTGTTTTTTTTTTTTTTTAATACGGGCCCAAGATCCTAGTGTTTTTCAGATTTGACTAGCTGAAATCCTGAGCCACCTGTTGGACTTTTGTTTTGTTTTTACGGTTACTGCATCTGGAGTAAAATAAAACAAGTAAATAATGGCAAAATATCTATCACTGGATTTGATTAGTAACATCTTTGCTTCCTATGTGAATTCAATGCTGGAAGAGATTAATGGTCTGCCAATTTCCTGCCTGTATGCTGTATTAGCAGTTAGCATTATGATACAAGTGATTTCTCTGGCCAGAGGCCTCAGAAACAAGGACAGAAACACTTTCACCACCTGTTTACAGGAAATAAAAGCTTTTCAGTAAAGAGGTAGAAGATAATCGGTCTGGCCATGCCACATTGTTACAGCAAGTGAAACAGATTCATGGGAAGATAGACTATACTCTTTGCTCTATGTCCGATACACTAGAGACAAAGTTGTCTGTTACCCAATATGAAGTACAGCATGTTTATGATAAGATAAACACAGAGATATGCTCCTTGTCCAAGGTGTTAGAGGCTAGGCTGTCTGAGGACTGTGACAAACTAAAGAATATCTGTAGCCAACTATAAACAAGGATAGGCTCTGTGTCCCAGGCTTTAGATACAAAGGTGGCTGATACCCAGAACAGGGTTGACAAATTGGATAAGACCATTCGATCCATTTCTGAGGTATCTACTGCAACAGGTCACAAGCTTGAGTCTAGGATTAGATATCTGGAAGGCAATTTACATACCATTCAGATGCTAACTAAGGAGGAGCATATTAAAAGTTTAGAAGCACATATGGATGAAGAAATAGGGAAACTTAATGATTCAATGATGTCTTTGGAATCTCACATGATTCAGGAAATTCAAGTTATTCATGAAACGATGGTAACTAGACTAAAGGTTCAGTGGGATGACTCTGAAGAAGAATCACTGCAATCCAATGCACCTATTCCACACAAACATCAGGAAAACTTTCCTAAGTTTGTTATGCTTACACCACTGGTGTTCCCAGCAACCATGATAGAGAAACTGCCCTCTAAAAGCATCCCCACGGGCAGATGGCATACTAGTAGCAACCCATCAAGTAAAAAGATCTTAAGAATCTCAAGGAATCGGTTGTCTCATATGGTATCCATAGCCCATACGTGAAACAACTATTAAATTCGTTAGCAACTTTTAACGGGGTGATGCCCAAAGTCTGGGAATGCCTAGTGGCAGCTGTGCTTGAAAATTCATCTCAGATACAGTGGAGGGCTCTTTTGGACATTTGGATCACATTCACCTCCCAATCCCACCCCCAACTCCTTCCATATACACCCCACCTCCCCACCCCTTTTGTCTTAAAAAAAAAAAACACTGAGTTCAAATTACCCTGTTCATAAACTGACAGTTGTGTGACCATCCACTAGAGCTTAAAGCAGACCGAGTCTCTTTCTATTTACCAAATGAGAAATTACATACCCAAGATAAAAAATTGACATTAATTATTCATCTTCAAAAATGTCTTAGTCTCATTATTTACATATTCGGGGAGGAGGGAATGAAGTTTGCTATTCACTAGCAGGCTTCTGCATCAACATTCTGTTTCTCCATTTATTACCTAGAATAAGCACAGATTGAGGGAGAGACATACCTTTTCTCCTTTAAATTTCCATCTGCTCTCCCAATAATTTTTCCTCTCCAGCCTTGGGTAAGTCTATGTTCCTTACGCATAACAATCACTGCATGTAACTATTCCCACAACATTCTTGAATAACCCAAAGAGCACATTCTATACTCTTACTGTACAGTTCAAACCGCCACTCTTAGGGAAGTCTTTCCTTCCTTCTGCGGTCCGTAGACATCAGAGAACAATTGATAACTTTGGGTGGTCACACTAATCACATTTTGGTATAATATCTTTGCCTTTGTAATTAAAAAAAAACCTTCAGTCTATGAATTTAATAATTATATCTTCTAAGATTGATTGAAGTTTCTTTTTATGTTATTTTCTAACATTTCCTCCTTTTCTACCTTTACCACTGGTAGATTTTTTTTCCTTTCTAAGTTGCATTCTTTTGGCCTATAAGAAAATTTGGCTACCTCCCCCATCTCCATATCTCCTCTTTTCTTCCTAAGCCCTAGCATGGTGACTCTTCCAGCTTCCAGCTTCTTTTTATTGATAGGAAAAAACCAACCCATGGGGAAGTATGGAGAGGGGAAGCCACACCAAATTCCTAGTACTTTAGTGGCTGCCTCGGTTTTGAGCAAAGTACGTGGCCTTCTGAAGGGTGGCATCCACCCAATTACCAAGGAAGATAGTGTTGTGCTGGCTCATTCTATGTCAACCTGACACAAAGAGGAGTCATTTTGGAAGAGGGAACCTCAATTGAGAAAACACCCCTGTTGTAATCTAGGCAGACCTGGCCCTGCCTCTTTAGAATTTGGCACAGTGCCTCTGCACACTCTAGCTCTGTACACAGGCACGGAGGTCTCTTTAAAAGAAAAACCCAGCCCACTTTCTCTCTTTCCCACTGCTCCTCTGAAGGGGCAGACAGGACATTCTCTTACACTCTCTCACTCATTCTCACTTACTCTCTCCCTTATTCTCACTCTCTCTCACTGTCTGTCTCACTCACTGTTATTCTCTGACTCACTATCTCTGTCACTCTCACTTTCTCTTTCTCACTGTCTCACACACACTCTCACATACTCACACAGACTCTCACCTTCGTGTGTGTGTGTGTGTGTGTGTGTGTGTGTGTGTGTGTGTGTGTGTGAGTGTGTGTGTGTGTGTGTGTCTGTCTGTCTGTCTCACATACTCACACAGACTCTCACCTTCATGTGTGTGTGTGTGTGTGTGTGTGTGTGTGTGTGTGTGAGTGTGTGTGTGTCTGTCTGTCTGTCTGTCTGTCTCTCCCTTTCCCCCAATAAAACTTGCCACTTAAGCTCCATCTGCATGGTGTGTTTGTCCCTCACCCACCTGTGAGCAAGCCTGTGATGCATTTTCTTGATTAACAGGTGTTGTGTGAGTGCCCGATCCACTCCTGGGCTGGTCTTTCTGGGTGCTGTCAGAAAGCAAGCAGAGCAAGCTCTAGGGAGCATACCAGCAAATAGAGTCCTCCATGGCTTTTGGATTAGTTCCTGTTTGAGCACCTGCCTTGACTTCCCTCAGTGATGAGCTGTTACCAGAAAGTGTGATATAAACCCTGCCATCCCCAATTGCTTTTGGTCACCATGTCTCATCACAGCAACAGAAACCTTAACTCAGACAAATAGTAACCTAAGCTGTGTAGCTAGGAGGAGCACTCTCCCCGCCCCACCCCCACCCACCCACCCACCCCCCGGGGGAACTTCTAGTCTTAGCTCTGGGTAGCCTGAAACTTTGTCAAGGTTCCTTGTTTTTCTCGTACAGACCTCATTTTTACATGATCCCACATCCTCCTGGCTCTGACAGATAGGAGAAATCTTTTGTGGAGGAACAGCTTCCCCAGTGCACGTTGGGACATTCTTCATTCTCCAAAGCTAGCACTACCACACTTTCTCCTCCTTACTCTGCTTGATCTGTGGGTGCTGAGAGGAAGACGCATTCGCTGAATTGTATTTTATTTTTAAGTGTCACTGTTATTCCTCTGTTTAACCCCTTAGTCACTGTGATCTTAGTTCTATTTCCCCTGCAGTCTTCTCTTCTTAGGCACCAAATCAACTATTCAGTTTCACTTCGGATTTTTTTCTCCCCATGTATTTCCTCAGGATAATCTTACTTCATCTATTTTTTCTAAAGCTCCTGTTTATGTGGTCATAAATATCCAGCTCTAATAAGCATTTCCAACTACTCTTTTGCTATCTAACTTTGCCAGACACATCTGGCATTCAACACATCTTTAATATATCAGCTCTCTCAGTCACTTTCACCCACTGTCATCAGCAACTCAGTCATCTAAAAACCATCAACTTCCACATCAAAGTATCCACCCAACGAAACCAGAAACACCCATGCAGAACAGCATCTTGCCTTAATCTCAGGAATTGTCACCACTCCAGCTTTCTTCCTGCTCTCTAGTTCATAGTCTATAGACATTTCTGCACTGAGCTACACAGTCCTCTTAGATGAACACACTGCTTCCAGGGTGAATTATCTCACCCCACCAACCTCAGCCATACACAAGCTATCTTTACAGGGGGAAATCTATCATTGTTTCACTTAGGATGCTTGGACGATTTCACACCATTTTGAAATAAAACCCTAAGATGCATTGGCCTTCCCTTCTCTATCATTGCTTGTGGTTTTGCTTTGTAATATGTGTATTACAGAGTTAATGAGCCATTTCAAGTATAACTAAGTTCTGATATTCAGATTTAAACATGGGAACACATGGTGACTTCAAACATATAATAAGGTAACTCATCTTGATTGCTACACTACCAGAGCTTATAGCAGATGATGTACTTCAGAGCCAGTTTATTTAGAGCCAACCCATAACAAATTTAAGCAACACCTTCCTATATCCATGAGTATAGTTTGCAGATAATACAGTAAAATTTTCTCTCCAAGTTCAGATGTCTTTAATTTCTGGATTAATTTCCAACATAGGAGGGCTATGGCCGCCAAAGAAGGGGAATGATATAATCAGAACTGATGAATATATCTAATATTTATATATTACATATACAACAGGCTCTGTGAGACTGCTGTCCTCTGTTCATGTCATCTCTGCTGCTAAGACTAAGGCTGCCTGTAATTGATGCTTCACACCACATGCTGATTTTGGCTTGTCTTGGGACATAAGTATTCCCATAGCCTCATCCAATCGGGCTTTACCTTTACCAAGATCGTCCTTAAGGGCAGGCTTGGAGGCCACCATTGACCTTCTCTTTCTCTATAATCAGTTACCAATCACCTCCTGCAGCTGCCGAACTTCTCTGAATGCAACACTTGCTGATGTAAGGTTCCCATATGTTTGCACTTCCCTGCTTTATTTTGAATTTGCTACTTTGGAAGACATGCACAATCAGTGAATAACTCGTGGGTATTTATCATGCCCCAAATCAATATTATATTCACACAGAAATTGTAACACAGGCTGTCTTAGTTAGGGTTTCTATTGCTGAAGAGACACCATGACCACAGCAACTCTTTTTTTTTTTTTTTTTTTTGCGTATGCCAGTTTTATTCACAATGTCCAAATGCAGAGGCAACACTTTTAGTAGGTGGATGGATGACTGGATAAAGTGACATAGCCAGGCAATAGTAACTAAAGGGAGATGAGCTATCCAGACACACAGAACCCCAGATGAAGCTGATCTGGAGGGTTCTGGCCTGTACAACCACAACTAAGCAGCATCACAGCTCTTAGAAAGGAAAACATTTAATTGGGACTACCTTACAGTTCAGAGGTTTAGTCCATCACATGGCTGCATGCAGGCAGACATGGTGCTAGAGAAGGTGCTGAGAGCTCTACATTTGGGCCCCACAAGAAGCAGAAAGAGACAGGGAGCCACTAGGCCTGATTTGTGCTTCTGAAACCTCAAAGGCCCCCAACTCCTGAGTGACACACTTCCTCCAACAAGACCACACCTACTCCAAAAGGCTACATCTCCAATAGAGTCTTTTTATCTCCAATAGAGGCTTTATCTCCTTCTCAGTCTATGGGGGCCATTGTTATACAAACTACCACACATGCATTTGTAATCCTAAAGGACATACAAGCCCAAACCCAGAAATGACTCAAAACAGATAGATGTTTGCTTAAATTGGAGAATTTTTTTTCTCACAATACTCCACTTTAAGAAATGATGGAAATGATGGAATAAAATGATGGCAATAATTAGAAAAGTAAAGGGATACATGCTTAGTAGATAATGTTCAAATCAGAACCTCACCTAAGATTATGTTGATAAATTGATTAGCATATTTAAAATTCTAGGTATAGGGAAGACATTAGATGAAGAAGCTTAAGGTGGGGGAAATGTGGGTGTGTCTATAGAGTGAATTATCAAAAAGCTTTATTTCCATTGTACAGTTTTTCTATGAAAGGAAATTTGATTAAGTTGCATAATACCCTTTCCCAGACACACACACACACACACACACACACACACACACACACACACACACACACACGTCAGCTGTGTGTATGTCTGTCTTACCATGAGCAGAGACATGTGAAAGAAGAGTGTGTGGGTTCTCCCTGCAAAGGCTTTAATATTTGTATTTATTTATTAATTTTCTGTGCCTGTGTGTGCCTTCATAAGTTAATATGTACCATGTGTACACAAAAGCATTTGGAGGTCAAGAGGGCATTGGGCCCCCTGGAATTGGAGGTTGTTGTGAGTAGTGAGTAGTGACGTGGGTGCTGGGGAACAAACTCGGATTCTCTGCAAGAGCAGTCAGTTCTGCCACCATAATAGACTCATCGCCCTGTAAAAGGTTGTACACAACTTCCTAAAAATCTCTATTTTAAATACTACACAAGTTCAACCTGGATTCTACACCTCTCCCAAAAGTAATTAAAAAAAAAAAAACAGAAAAGAAGACAAGAAGAGCAACAAAGAGATATCAAAAATTGTAATACATAGTTAATAGATTTAAAATATAGAAAACCTAGTATAATCTACAGCAAGACTGACCCTGCTTGGACACCCTTGGGGGGGGGGAGAAGATGCAGTACCAAGGACTCACTCAGGCACTGGGAGTCAGTGATTAGCAGAGCTTGCTGCAGACTTGTTTGTTTATTGAGGAAGTTAGGAAGATACCCCCTCCCAAGGTCGCACTGGCTCAGGCAGCTGACTCTGCTGCATTGTCATTTTCTCATTGGTGTCTCTGGTCAGGTGTCTCTATGTCAGCAGTCTCTGGGTGTGGAGGCTGGCTTGGCTCAGGGCGGAAGTGCCTGCCATGCATGGCCTGGGCACCTGGGCAAGGCAACTGTGGCTTGGGTAGGCTGGCTGGCAGTTTCCCCTACACAAGATGTTAATGTGACATTCAACCATATGGAGCCATAATAAATTTGTGCTACACAATTGACATTTCACTATATTCTTGCATAGCTATGCTTGCACAACATTTATTCACAACACTTTTCTCCATGTATTTCTGTCAGACTGTCCCATCCACTCTCTCCAAGTTGTTTTTTTAAAGCATTCCTAAAGAGTCTGCTAACTTTTAGAAGCCTCACTTAATTTAATGACCGTTGTTGCTTAAATCCCACACTCCTTTGTTCTAACTCCTCCCCAGCTCATCTGCAGACTTACCAATCACGCCAGACTCAGAAAGGATTTTGAACATCTTTGCTGTCCATGAAGAAGTACTGAGGGCTGTTGGCAGAGCCAGCCCTGTCAGGAAAGTTTTGCCAGGTCTATAGCCCTGTTTTCTCTTTGAGGTGGTCTTGGTTCTGAGGTTCAAGTACACCTTTGGTCATCTCAAAGAAACACGAAGTTTTATTCACCCTTTTATAAATATGGCGACTACCTATGAAATTGGTTATATCTGTATGGCTACAAAGGAATGGAATTTCTCTTTGTCTTTAGTCTGCCATAACCTTCTTGAATACGTACTTAATAAATATTAAAAGAAACACAGTTTTATTAAGAAGGGGACTTTTGAGGATAAAGGGGAGATTTGTTTGGCTTTTCCCTGAAAAATTTATTTTCACAGATAAAAGTAAGTATCTTTTACGGTTTTCTTCTTATGGGTTGACAGCTGTGGTCTGACTATGCACAGTTCTTCTAAATGGACTTACCACTTCCAGTCTTCACGACTAGTCTCATGTCCAGATTATTACAGATTAGGTTTTGAGATACAAATGCAGTACAAAATCCTTGGTAAAGTCATTTACCAATTCAGTTATGCCTCATCATAAATAGGACACCCTTTCTCTAGCTACAATTATGATAAAGCTTGAGGGGGACCTTAGCAGATTCCATGGCCGGCGAGGGTGACGGAGACCGAGGGACAAACATGCCAGGCAGACAGAGCTCAGTGAGTTTTACTAGAAGGGGGTGTGGGGGGGGAGAGGCAAAGAGACACAGAGACAGAGAGAGGACAGAAGAGAAGAGGGAGACAGGAAAAGTCCTGTCTGCCGCAGGAGGACACTAGAAAGAGAGGAGCAGGAAAGAGAAGAGGGCAGAAAGAGAGGAGCAGGAAAAAAAAAAAAAAACAACCATACAGAGGGCTTTCTTTTAAAGGGGTCCTTTGCACCAGGGCTGAGCAGAGTACTGCCTGAGTGCATTCTGCCAGGTGACAGGGGCAGGTCCCATAATGCCTGAATCCTTACAGCTACTGTTGAGAAACGTAGGGAAAAAAAAAAAAAGGAAGCCATCTCCATGCAGTGACACAAAACTTCGTCTGTCTTACAGACACACTTAGGATTTCTAGGCGTGGCATCTCTTCTACACATCTGCCTTCCTTATTTGTACCTGACTCAGATGAAAATATGTATCAATCATATATAACATTCCATGCCTAATGCTTCTTGGCCTTCAAAAAGTTCAAGATTGAGTTAATATTAAATTATTTTAATGCTTACAGTCAGATCCCTTTAAGTGCATCCACATTAATCAGGTTAAATAGTAAACATGGGTTTCTGATCTGAGTTACCTTGTTAACCCCCATAGAATATGGTAAAACCATAAATAACCTATTAACACTGATCATAACTTTCATGACTTATTTTAAATTTCAAAAATGTGTGAAGGTACCAGCCAGGAAGTCATGCATTTTAGGAACAACCAAGTAAAAACCCCATATATATTATTTGCTGTCAATGATTAGGTGATTTTTTTCAGTATATGAAAAATATCTGGCCTTATGCAATGCTGAAATATTAAACCAAGATCTATAACACAAACCAAAATAAATTCCTCTGTAAACAAGAGAGGCTCAGATTTTCCTGTGATTAATAGTTAGCCACTACAGATACTTCTTAAGATGTTTAGATGTTTACTAAGCATTAATGAAAAAAACTTAAATTTTTATTATTGTGTTTCTTTTACAAAATGGGAAAGGTATTCATTTTACTTTACATGTAAATATTGCATGTAAAGACATGCAAGCCAAAGCCTGCTCAGAAAAAATAAATAACTGCTAGTAGGTGGTTGGAAACATTGCTCATGCTTTAGGAGGGTGCTCCAACTCCTCCTGAAGCCCAGGGGTGGCTCCAAGGCATCCTCTGGCCTCTGCAGGGAGAATGCTGACTCCTCAGGGCTCTGATCCCTGATGCACAGAGCTGTATTGTGGGGCTTCCGGTTCGTGCTGGGCTCTGCCTTTCCTGCTTCCCAAGAGCCCAGGTTCAGGGGCCACGAGCTGCTACCGTTTGCACCAACTGCCAACACTGTGGCAAAGCCAGCGGCCACACCATGTTGCCTTTGTTCCTGGTCCTCTCATGCCTGGGCCAACTGATCATTGCAGGCCAGGGTAAGTGAAGACGCTCTGGGCAAGGGACCACCTGTCCACAGGCCACCTGCCATGCTGGCTTCAAGAGTTGCTCTCGGGAGGTGCAGAACAAGGGCTAATGAAGGTGCCCAGAGCCCACCCAGTTCCAGGGTCCAGGGGCCCATCTTTGCCTGGTGGTTGGAGGATTCAGCCCAAAGACCGTTGACCCTCATTTGCTGACTTTCTACAATCAGGAGGACATCTGCAAAGTGGGAGGAGAGGGAGATGGAGAGGGAGCGGGATAGACAGAGTCCTTCAAGTCCCAAGGAGGAGAGCTCAGCCAAGGCAGGGTACTTACTGCTGCGCTTGGGAATACTAACTGTGTCCCTCTCGGCAGAGTCTGAAACACCATTTCTGCAGATCACAGTGCCACAGAAAATCGAGAGCAACATCAAGGATGCCAAGGCAGCCGAAGCGCAGGTAATTAAGAAACCGGATTTGTGAAAAATGATGGGTGTTTATTTGCACTCCACTTCTGGCCCACAGCAGTGAATTCCTACATGGCCTCTTTAAAATTCTGTTCATGACTAATTTAGGAAGGTAAAGACTCATGGTCTGAGGGAGGGCAAAATGTCTCAGTTTTCTTTCATTTTCCAAGTAGTGTGTGAACATTGCACAACTGTTTTATGAGAGACTTAAACGCTCTAGCTTCCAGTAACACTACTATAACACACTAATTATATATCCTTATACTTATATGAGACTGCACTAAATTTCACCTTATTTAATGATTTTTAAACTGACAACATAAAAATCTCCAGGCCTATAAATGCACACACATGTAAATCTCTTGGAAAACAAAACAGTGAATTATAAAAGTCATAACATTATTCTAAGCAATACGGAGGTGTTTAAAATGAGTGTCCACATGAATCTGAGGTACTAATTTTAAACAATTGAATATTTAATCACATACATTTTTGAATGTATATGTCAGTATTGTTTTTCCACCTCTCCATTGCTACCTCATATGTGAGCATTTTCACAGAACCATTACCACAGGACTGATTAAAAAAACAGTTAACAATTTTTGGCCAAGTAGATGAGAATTTTTTCAGTTCTTTCCAAGTAGA